>NC_053027.1:303164187-303309003 GCF_003073215.2 Triticum urartu
TTCCTACATGCCACCTATGATTTTGTGTAATGTACTGCCCCTGTTCCTAAATATATGTCTTTGTAGAGATTCCAGTATGGACCACATACAGATGTATATAGATGCATTTTCGAGTGTAGATTCACTCATTTTGCTCTGTATGTAGCCTATAGTGGAATCTCTAGAAAGACTTATATTTAGGAACGGAGGTACGAGGTAGTATCATGTATGACATCTACATATATAATTTAGCAGCCAGTACTAGAAATCATTGTCTGCACAAAGGGATTACTGGTCAAATATCGTAGCAAAGCACGCTGGCAGGCACAGAACAATACAAGAGAGAGAGAGACGCGCTTACAAGATCATAGCAATGCCTCAGTCCAGGATCTTGGTTGGCCAAGCTGTTAGATCCAGAAGAAACATCGTCCTTGTAGTTTTTGCCAGCTGCATAACAGGTAACAGTGACTGGTTAGTATATTTGAAGTACATCGGGCAAGTGATGCTGGACGGGTTTAAAGGTGACAAGTACCTAGGCCATGGCGGGTGCTTGGCATCTCTCCAGACTGTGGGAATCAGGTTAGAAACGTCGAGGGTGATGATGCTGCACTGGCTGTCGGGGTCCGGTAAGGAGATCTAGAACCGTCGAGTAGGGTGTTTGTGGAGCGGCTCCAGTAGGGTGGACTACGGTGTGGGCGAGGCGGATCTATGGCCGTGGACCAGGGTGTAGGTGAAGCTGCTCCGGTGGTTGGGTTAAGGATGGTGTCGACAATGCGGATCTGCGGCCGTGGACGGGGCGTCAGAAGCTGCTCCGGTGGTTGGGTTAAGGGTGGTGTCGACGATGCGGATCTGCGGCCGTGGATGGGGCGTCAGAAGCTGCTTCGGTAGGTTGGATGAGGGTGCGAGGAAGCGGATCTGAGGCCGTGGACTTGTGAGTTGGCAAAGCGGCCCCGGTAGGGTTGAGAATGGTATAGGCGAAGCTACTCTGGTAAGGTTTAGGAAGGTGTCGGTGAAGCGGCTCCGGTAGGGTTGAGGAAGGTGTCGGCAAAGAGGATCAGAGGCCGTCAACGGGGGCGTCAGTGGGGCGGCTTCGGGGGGTGTGGACGAAGCGTCTCCGGTGGGGAGTACAAATGAGCCGCTACAGATGCGCGGCGGTTGACGAGAGTACCGGCGAAGCAGATCCGGCGCCGTGGAGAAGGCCGACACTGAATGGGCTATGGTACAATGGTGGATGAGCAGTCTACTTGTTTCTAGGGGAGGTGGGAGGGGTAGATGCGGCCGCAGAAGAAGATCCGGCGAGGTGGACGCCGCTGGCAGTGAATGGGCTATGGTATGCCGGTGGATGAGCAGTCTAGGGTTTCAAGAGGGGAGGGGAGAAAGGGCGATGAAGTACGGATGGCGTGATGTAAGATGCTCTGGTGCTGTGGAGGTAGTCGTTTTTGCAGGAGGGGGATAGGAAATGGGGGTGCCGTGTAGTGGGGGAACCGGAAGTTACCAAAGGAGCCCCAACCTATCATGTAGATGAGGGCGGTATTCAAGATGGATCGCGAGGGCGCCCCTTGCCCGGCAGACCCGCGCGATCTCACCCCAGCCGCGAGTCATGAAGATCTTGCCGGTGGGGACCGCTTTGATCTCCGCTCCCGTCGCCGGAGCGCCGCAGTCGGCGTGCTGCAACCAGAGCTTGAGAGGCCCCCTTGGTGGCATCACGTCGGAGAAGAACTGCAGGAAGCGGATCCAAGATCTTGGGGGCATCGGTGCCCATAGCACAAGCTCGCTTGAGGAGTCCGCAGCGTGGATTCCTGGGGCGACGGCGCGCGTCGTCGCGGGGCGGCGGCGTTGCTCGTCACTCCGCCTTCCTGAGTCCTCAGCATGGGCATACAGGGGTAGCGGATACCCTGGGGGAGGCCGCTCACACCAAGGCCTCGTCACCACCTGCATCGCCGCTTCTTCATGGCGATGGATTGACCTCTTCTTCAGGGGAAGTTGCTCTGGGACATCTCGGGGGGGCTTTTCCCTTTTCTTCGGCGGAGAACCTTCTGACAGGCGCCATTGGTGCTAGCAACGAAGCAAGGGAAAAAAGCTAGCAGTGGAGCGAGGAGGAAGAAGCAAGCGAGCAAGGGAGAGATGGGCAATAGGGGCTCCGCCCCCTCCCCATTTATAGCAAGAGAAGGGCAACCGGCACCTCCCACGATCGCATGCAATGATGGTTTTCCTTGCATGTCGCAGGGACTCGTCAAGTCGTGCAGTTGCCAAGGCAGCACGGGGAAGTGGAGACGCCCGCGTCTAATCAACTGCCACGCGTCAACCGAGGCCGCTGGCTTTTGGGGCCCATGGTGCTCCGTACTTGGCCCTTGGCTTCGCCGCGAAGCCAAGCCCGAGCGCACCTTGGCCCCAGGGGCTACTGTCGGCGTCCTGGGAACGGGGTCCCCAGGCTAGCCTGCCTGCGGCCCGCGGCGTGGCTAAGCTAGCAGGCCGTACGTCCCACCTTCATCAACAAGGCATTCAAGACCCTCGTGAGGGGCCAAGCCTCGCGAGGCAGATGACGCAAGACCTCCTTTGGAGCGACCTAGCCAGGTAGGCTCACGAGGAGTGGAGATATCAAGGCGAGGCGAACCTCATGAGGCTCTCGTGACGTGAGCCATGATGATCGACACCAGGCGGGCGCCAGGTGGGCGCCAGCGCGCACAGCGTCCTTGTTTCCTCTTTGGTGCTAAGGAAACCAGCACAGGCGAGGAGTACCGAGGCATCAGGCAAAGGTTTCCATTTTGGTGCAACAACACCAAGACTAGAAGGACGGCAAGAAGGAGGTCATCGTGGAGCCCAAGACGGCGTCACCACCACATCCTTTTTCAGGCGAAGACCACTTTTGCCAGGATAGCTTGTACTAGTTGTCCCCCTTTAAATTTGCCTGCCATTGTTGGCTCCCTTCCCGCTCAAGATTTGGGAAGAGGACCAGGGCCTCTATAAGTAGGACTAGCCACCACCATAGGCAAGGGATGAGATCCTAGATCACTCTCACCCACACAAGTTAGCCAAGCACAGGAACACCACAATCTCAGGAGGCTGTTCTTCCCATTGTATTGTTCATCATCAGCCCAAGAGGCAATCCACCACCACTACACTGGAGTAGGGTATTACACCACAACGATGGCCCGAACCAGTATAAATCTTGTTTCTTTCCATGTTGCGAGTTCATCGAGTTCGTGTGCGAGATCTTAGCGAGTTAGGGCGTAGATCGATGGGAGTAAAAGACTTCGCGCGCACCCCAGTGTTCAAACCTTAAGGGTTTACCGGAACCCCACATCGGACAGCGCTTGCCTCTTTAGCACCAAAGAGGAAATGAGGACACTGCGCACGCTGGCACCCGCCTGGCTCCGGTCGTCATGGCTTGCGTCACACAAATCTCGCGAGTTGTCCCTTGCCTTGATCTCTTCGGCCCTCACGAGCCAGCCTGGTGAGGCCGCCCCTGAGGAGGTCTTGCGTCGTCCGCCCCACGAGGCTTGGCCCCTCGCGAGGGTCTTGAGTGTTTGCTGGTGAAGACAGGCCGTACAAGGCCGCTGGTGGAGTCACCCCGTGGGCCGCAGGTAGGCAAGTATGGGGACCCCCATTCCCAGAACGCCGACATATATTCGTTGCATCTTTCATATGTTGGCTAGCTTTCATTGCTTCTAATTTATTGAAATGCCTTCTCTTTAGTTTACACATCATAAGCTGTGAATACGCGATGCTGTGAATATGCAATGTCACTAATGACGAGAGACCTTTAACTTGGTAGTGTGATGTTGTTTACATCTTGCATATGATTTATTTCTTGTACTGCTTCACAATTGTCTAAACGCCATTTATGATGAGACATTATTAACTTGGCAGAGCGATATTTTTAGCATCTTTCATATGGTGTCTACATTCCATTGCATTGCTTCTAATTTAGTGAAATGTCTTCTGCTTAGTTTACACATCATAGTTCTGGTTATCTCATGCCGTCCTATTTTTCGTACATATTGCATCCTCCTATCATGTGTTTGTCTAACATCAAAGTTCAGTTCATCTGTATCACACATCAATTTGTTCTAAAGAACTAAATTGTTATTCGTTTTTCTTGTCGGCTTGACTTAACATGGCACAGAGAAAGAGGAAGCAACACAGATTGATAGGGAACAGGAAGCGGAAGAATCCTGCAGATTCTGCTGGTACTGATGGTGCAATAGAAGGTCAAAGTCCAGCGGAAAATTGTACAAATAGGGTATCTGGTGCTACACGAGCTGCAGAACAAGCCAAACAGAAACAAATAGCTGCCACCAAACAAGCAGAGACAACCCTAGTTATTGCAATACCTTCCACCGTACCACCAGCTGGATGATTTACTCATTGGTCAACTCAGCTAATAGCACGTTCCCAAGCTCCCTTGCTACCTGACACTACTTCTGAAGCACTCTTGACACAAGATGAGTTGGCAAGATCAGATGAACTTTGTGAGCTTTAACAGGAAGAAGGTAGTTGCAGGAGTCAAGTTATAGTTGTATGTTTCTTTATATGTAGTCTCACAGTTTTATGTACACTAATGCTTCCTATGTTCGTTGTTGGACTAGCTCCTAGGCGCAAGAGGAAAAAACATTAGGGATAATGTTGGATAGGTTAACTAAATCTAGAGGAGGAAGAACGGAGATCCGTTTTGAGGCAGGTCTAAAAAGGCCACATGATGCTGCATAGTCAGCCAATTTAGTATCAGAGGCAACGGTTGCCGTTAGGTGTCATGTACGTATCCTCCCAACATGGATTCAATACAGCAATGACAAAGACGAAACCCAGTTCAACACCTTCCTCGACCATTTATCTATATGTATGGTTATGTATGGAAACTAGTAATATCGTCTTGCTCTGTCCCATACTTTCTAGGTTGCTGATAATGAGACTCCCATAATTTTCAACAGATGAGGTTCAAGTTGGATAGCCAAGATGATGCAACCAGACAAGCTTGCACCCATATTTTCAAGTCTACTCTGCGACAGTATCGCTATATTGAGGAAAACTCAATTTGAAGGCAAGGCTAATAGTGAACTTGCCCAAACATCTCCAGTGGAAAATATATCGGATGAAGACTAGAGAGGCCTCGTTAAACGTTGGCCCGATTCAAAGTATCAGGTACATTATATATATGTGATCAGATCACATGTTGAAGTCATATTTACGCATGTGCCACACAAATCTATCTTCTTGTAGGTGAACTGTTCAAAGAACAAGGCCAACCATACGAAAGTGAAATTCCAACAGACGATAGGATCTTGTAGCTATATTGCACACTGCAAGGCTCTTGTAATTAGCTGTTGTTTCACTCTTTTCGCTCTACGATATTATCAGATCTATATTGACTTGTTCCAAATGCAGAGGAAAGCCCGCAAGGACCAAAAAGTACCTGAACCAAATGCTATGGAAATCTTCAAGGACTATCACACTAGCAAGACGAAGGGCATGACTACACCAGTCAATGCCACTGTTGTAAGTCCTTAATCACCATGCCTTTTAACTACTACATACTCTGACTCGTGCCTTGAACTGCATGGTTTGCAGCCAATGTCTATTACTCTTTTCAATTTTATAACAATTGTCTTAGTGTATCATTGCACCTTACAAGGTTTAAAAGAGAGGAGTGATGTTCCTTTGATCTTGACCTGTAATCTTGTTCCGTGCTGGACTTTCCCACACAACAATACAATTGCATGTTTGTCTGTTCTCAGTTGTTTTGTGATATGAATGATTTCATACTATGCTTACCGTATGATAAACCTTGTCTCTTTATCCTTAGCTATCAATACAATGTGAAGAAATAGACAATACATTAACCATGGTACATGGTCATGTGTTTGGAACCTGGTTTCATTATGTACTTTGTAGTAAAATACAACTAATATTTTACATGGGTTCACCAGAATAAGTTCTGTATATAGACCAAAGCTATTTTGTTTGGTTTTGCTGCCTCCTTAATATCTTCAGCTCTGGTACTACTAATGTAAAAACTCAACTTCTCAGCAAGCTATGGAAAAAATGGTGGAACCTCCACCTTCTGAAGGTGGCAAGACAACTATAACCGCAATGTCAGCTCTTGATGCAGTTGGTCAGTACCTGTCCACTAACAGTGCCAAAAGCACGTTCCTACGTAATATTGGGTTGGTTGTTAAGGCAATCTCGTCCAAACTGCCTCATGATCAAGATATGCATGCTCAAAACAATGTTATATCTATGCTCCAAACACACTTCCATTCCCTAACAGAGACCCTTTGTGAAACAAGGACATACATTATTCGATGTCTCAAGATATGCATGGGTTTGAAACCAGACTATCAGACATTTTCTATGTTGTTCGGGAGCCTAGGAGAAATGAAGGTGAAGGTTATGGTGCTCCATCAGACAATACATCATGAAAATGTAATAGTCAGGTCAAATGAACTGAGCTTCTGAACTTCTGGTGGTGCATTTATCTGCCAGACTGTTAACTTTTACGCCAACCTTTCTTTTGTTTTATAGTTGTAATTTGTTTTGTTGCAATACAAAATTTGTTCTTAACGTGCAGTCACCGGCTGAAGAAAACAACAAGCCATTTTTGTATAGTGTTGAGTGTTCCCTATATTTGCACTGGTGGCGACCTTTGATGCCCAGTGGATGTAATCTATGCAATCACCTTAATAGCCTCGCGTTAGTTTCGGGCTCATTTATTTCCTAGTCTTCTTTTTCCCTGGTTTGCTAGTGGCCGCAACAACCATGGGCCATATACGGACCATGGTAACCTTGACCCTGCTACGGACCGTAGGATCCATGGGCCTCCTACGGGCCGTAGCATCCATAGGCCTCCTACGGGCCGTTGATAAATGGGCCTCCAACAGGGCCATAAAATTGGTGGGCCTCGGGGCGTCAGATAAATGGGTCAACATGGGCCATAAACGAGTGTAATTGGTATTGGCCCAACACGGTAACGAGCCATTAATAGGCCGGAGGACAGCAAAGGCTTAATTCTATCACAGGCATAACGGGTCGTTAATGGGCCAGAATATAGGACGGGCTGGAAACGACACAATGGGTAACATGCCAGAAACGGGCCGACTCTTGCGACGGGCCGAATTTGGCCCATTAGGGGAACATGCCAGTAATGGGCCGGAAGTAATTGAGGGCCGGAAAAGAGCCCAAGAATGTATGGTCCGTCAGTAGGCCGAAAGCTAACATGGGCTGGAACGGCCCATGTGAATCACGGGCCATTAACGGGTACAAAGAAATTTGCTGTTCATTATGGGCTAGAGTCACCGTGGGCCTCTAAAGTGCCTAAAGATACGAAGGCCTCATATGGGACGAAAGACGTCGTGGGCCATACATGGGCCGAATGTGAAACGAGCTGGTGTTATATTCGACGGCCCACATGACGTTGTTCGGCCGATTTCGGGTAGGCCCTAACGGGCCATGAGTTACCAGGCTGCAAAATGGGCTATTTGCAAAGAGATCATTAACAGGCTTTTCATGGGCCAACCCGCTAACTTTTTACTAAGTAAAACGGGCCAACCTTTGTAAGCTAAATGGGCCAGTGGTGGGCCGTCGCACGTGTCGACATATCATAGGCACCTATCTGACCCACTGACGAGCTGACACGTGTTTCCTCTAGCCAATCATAATTTTACACGTGGAAATTTCCCATTGGTTCGGACTGTTAACGGGTTATCGGATCCAAAACTAGACCCGATAGCTTAACGGCGACCCGTTACGGTGGATGCCACATGTCGGTCACCCTTGACGAAAGCACTTCTGTGACTCGCGATTTATCGTCATGGAAGTGGACACTTCCATGATGATAATTTTGGTAATGTCATGGAGCACTTCTACGACAGCACAGGTATTACTATCTTGATTCTGTCATAAAATTGTCATGGATGTACATGCATGATAGAAAATGTGACCTACTGTGACAAACACGTATCATCACGGAAGTGTCTTTTTTTGTAGTGGTGATCTTGATGTCTTCGTCTTGTGTAGCTCTTTGATTACTTGTCCTTCCTTTCAAAATCCTTGCTTCTACAAGAGGGTCTTCGTTCATAATGATCATATCTACTCCTTCTCTCTCTTGGTGGTGATTCATCTCTTTTACTTCTCCTCTTAGGTGAATCTTCTCTTCTCTTCTAGGGAGCCGTACACTAATTGGAGTAGTGTCCGGGTCTTCCACAATTGTAGCAATTGCGATCACGACTAGAAGATCTTTTGTTATTGTAGGACCTTGACTTGGAACTTATATCTGTGCTTCTATTCTTGTAGAATTTGTTGAAGTTCTTCACCATTAAGCTCAATTCTTCATTGAAGACTTGTTTCTCACTTGATGTTGTAGGAGCACCACATGAAGCTTTCTAAGCACTGCTAGACTTGTTGTGGAGATCTTCCTTATCCTGGAGAGACATCTCATGAGCAACAATTCTACCAATTACTTCCGTTGGATTGAGATCTTTGTAGTTGGGCATCATTTGGATCAAGGTGCACACAGTGTCATATTTTCCATCCAAGGCTCTTAGGATCTTCTTGATGATGAATTTGTCGGTCATCTCTTCACTTCCTAAGCCGGAAATCTCATTTATGATGAGAGCAAGCCTAGAGTACATCTCAATGACTCCTTCACCATCCTTCATTTTGAACTTGTCAAGTTGACTTTGAAGCACATCCAATTTGGATTCCTTGATGGACTCGATACCTTCGTGCATATCAACCAAAGTATCCCCACTTTCCTTTGCATTCTCAAGATGGCTGATTTTGTTGAATTCTTCGGGGCACAATCCGTTGAAGAGAATATCACAAGCTTGAGCATTATATTGCAACATCTTCTATTCTTCCACGGACGCTTCATGATCTGGTTCTCTTCCATCCTCGAAGTATTCACCTTACTAGACAATGTGCACAATAGCCCAAATGGTGGGGTTATGACGAAGAATATGCATTTTCATCTTATGCTTCCAACTAGCAAAATTAGTACCATCAAAGTAAGGACCTCTATGGTGGTAATTTCCCTCGCTAGACGCCATACTCTCCTAGGTTGTGAAACCAAGGCTATGATCACCAAAGCTATGGAAATCAAGGCAAATGGAGACCAAAGATATGGTACCACTTGTAGGATCGAAACTAGGTCTAGAGGGGGTGATTAGACTATTTGACAAAATAAAAGTCTAACCTTTTCCCAGTTATAATTGTTGGCAGATTTTAGCAACTAGTACTAGTCAAGCAATCAACCTACACATGCAATTCTAAGAGTGTAGCAGCGGAAAGTAAACATTGCACCTGAAGGTAAAGGGAAGGTTTTGGAGAAGGCAAACGGAATGTAGACACAGAGATTTTTGGCGTGGTTCCGGTAGGTGGTGCTATCGTACATCCACATTGATGGAGACTTCAACCCATGAAGGGTAATGGTTGTGCAAGTCCACGGGGGGCTCCACCCACGAAGGGTAGAAGCAACCTTGTCTATCCCATGATGGCCATTGCCCATGAAGGATTTCCATCACTCCACTACAAAAAAAGACACATTTGTAACCTTTTGGGCCAACCGAAAAAATTGTCATGCTTATGACACTTCTATGACGATAATTGTGACAAAACCTGGTATCATCATAGATGTGGTGGGATCCTACTTTTATGAAAAAAATCATGACAGAAAATGGGCTTTTCGTCCTGGGTGGGCCGGAGACGTAGCTGCATGACATTCTTTGGGTCGTCCATGATGGAAAAAATTGTGGTAGAAATGAGGGCGAGGAAAATATCACGGAGTTCCTAGTTACGGTGGGCGGTCGGGGCTGAGCGATGCACTATGGTTTGCGCGTTTCTCTCGTGTACGCGCGTGTGAAAGGATCGAGAAGAGGTGTCTAGAGGGGGGTGAATAGACTCCGAACAAAGAAAAGTTGCAGTTTTTATTTTCTTCATGTTAAGTTAGAGTTTTAGCACAAGTTTAAACATCCACGATACATTCAAGCAAGCATGGCAAGAGTATATGAGCAGCGGAAAGTAAAGCATGCAATTTGCAAGAAAGTAAAGGGATGGGATTGCAGTGTGCAAACTCAATTGGAGACACGGAGATTTGTGGCGTGGTTCCGATAGGTGGTGTTATCGTACATTCACGTTGATGGATACTTCAACTTGCAAAGAGTAACGGTTGCGCTAGTCCACAGAGGGCTCCACCCATGAAGGGTCCACGAAGACGCAACCTTGTCTATCCCACCAAGGGCATCGCCCACGAAGGACTTCCCTCACTAGGGCAGATCTTCACGAAGTAGGCGATCTCCTTTCCTGTACAAACTGCTTGGTTCATCTCCACAATCTTCATGGAGGCTCCCAAGTGACACCTAACCAATCTAGGAGGCACCACTCTCCAAAAGGTAATAGACGGTGTGTTGATGATGGTGCTTCAAATGATACCCAACACTCAGCTCTCTCTCACTGATTTGGATTTGGTGGAAAGAAACTTGGGAAAGGCTAGAGATCAAGATTTATATGGTTGGAATGGAATATTTTGGTCCGAACACATGAGTGGGTGGTTCTCTCTTAGAAAATGAATGTTGGAAGTGTAGCCATGTTCTGATGGCTCTCTCCACGAATGAAAAGTGGGTGAAGGGGTATATATAGCCTCCACACAAAATCTAACCATTACACACAAATCACCAAACTCGGTGGGACCGAATAATGAAACTCGGTCAGACCGACTTAGTTCAAAATGCAAACTTGGTGATACCAATTTTGGTAATAAGCAAAACAGAAAGTTGGTTTGGCAAACTCGGTGGGACCGATTGCATATCTTGGTGGGACCGAAATTATTGCAATAGGTAACAGAGAGTTTGCAAGCCCATCTCGATGAGACCGAGATCCCATCGGTGAGACCGAATTGATTAGGGTTTCTGGCAGTAGCTATCTCAAGTGAACTCGGTGGCGCCGGACAGATTATTTCGGTGGGGCCGAGTTTGACTTTTGGTTTGGGACATATGTGGATATGAGAAAGTGGTTGAGGGCTTTTGGAGCATATCACTAAGCACTTAGAGCAAGCAAGCCATTAAGCAACACCTCATCCCCTTTTAATAGTATTGGCTTTTCTTATGGACTCAATGTGATCTTTTATAACCAAAGGTAAAGCGTAGAGTCTTGAGCTTTAGAGCTTGAGCCAATCTTTTGTCCTTACCATTTTGAAGGGGTTCCACATCCTATTATCCACGCCACTCCATTTGTTGAACTTTTCTAAACTATTCTAGATAAAAACATTAGTCCAATAAGTGATATGTTGACATTAATTACCAAAACTACCCAGGGAGCACTTGTGCTTTCAATTTCCCCCTTTTTGGTAATTGATGACAACATACATCAAAGCTTTAGATAGAGATATATATATATATATAGAATAGCAGGTAAAGCTTTAGAAAGACATGTAACATGCATAGGCTCCCCCTACATGTATGCATCCATGAAATTATGGAATATGAGAGCATGTGAATGCACAATGATGATAGAGCAAGCAGTGAGTTACATGTATCTTGGCTATATGCATCAGAGCAAATGGTGTGGATATGGGAATTGTACCTTCATGTTCATGAGTCCTTCTTGCAAACAATATGTACATCAGCAAGAGATCATCATGCACATAGGTGAGATGCATATATTTACCTTGTGGTCTTTAAAGAGATGAACCTGAGTAAACAAGGTTAGACAACACAGATATATCTACTAACCAGAGCAAACCAAAGAGCCACAAGAGTACCTGGACTGGGACGACATGTGGAGAATGAGTACTAGGTACTCCCATCGGATATAGACATGTCCCCAAGGAAATGATATGCAATGAATACAAGATTTCCTTCCCTTAGATGTCTTCCCCCCCTGAATTTTATATTGGAGAATGGGAGACTATAGGGAACAGAAAGTCAGAGCAAAACAGATAATAAACTGACATGTCTTTCCCCTTTAAAGACATGTGACTTCTCTCCTCTTGAATACCAAGCATCTGGGGTCTCTCTCTGTTTGATATGATTAAGCATTCCCCCCTTTAAAGTACTCTCCCCCTTTTCAAGGGAATAAGCTTTGATGTAATCTCTCTCCCCCTTTCACATCAATTTCCAAGAAGGGATCTTCTGGATTGTGAGTCATGATAGGTTTGGTCCTTGAGCCACAGAGCAAAGCAACATATAGAGTGTGATGCTGGTAGAGAATAAGAATCATCAAGTGGAGCTGGATCAATTATGCAGGATGGAAGTGGCAAATTGTCTTCTTAGCATTGAAATCAGTTACACCGAGTTGTTTCCTTCGGTGGCACCGAATTGGTTCGGTTTGAACAAAAAAGACAAACCAGTGTGTCCGAGTTCAACATAGAGAAAGAATAATTGTCATCTCAGCTCACTTGGCAAATAAGATCTTACAAAGATTTGCAATGAATTGGATGTTGGGAATGGAGAACAAAAACAAAGAAAAAGAAAAGAAATCTAGATGAAGGGAAACAAATATGCAAGAGATAAATGCAAGAATATATAGAAACACTAGAGAACTTCATCTAGAATTGGTCGGCGACAGAGTCACCTATGTTAGAGTATATTGACTGAGGAGTCATGTGAGAACACTTGATCATAGGTCATACTCATCGATTAAGCTCAAAATGGGGTTACCATTTTTCGTTTAAGCATTTGATGTATTCGCCTCTTGTTGAGTTGCTTTGACCCATGACTTGGTGTAAAGCTTCTCTAAATTGGAATAACATACCTCGGGTGGTGGTGTTGAACTTGATCATGTAGTTGAACTTGTGTGGGATGCTCAAGGTTGTTGTAGCTCATCAAAGATTGGGAGCACCACTTGTAGTTTGAGTTCATCTACCTACATGGGTTAGTCTTGCAAGGAAGAGCACTTGTGTATCCAATTTGACAATCATGAACTCGATACCAAATGAAAATTGATATATAGAAATGGTCAAAGGATATGTTGAAAGGTTTCATGCATCCTTGTCTTCAACCACCATATTGTAGAGACTTGGTGATGTAGAGATTGCTCAAGATGTGAGTGATTTGCAATATCATAGATTTTGGTTCATCCAAGTACCTACAAGGGTTAGATAACATGCAAGGGTGCAAATATATCAAAGACATATGATCATCATCATAAGAGAAACATCAAGGATTAGTCAAAGGCTCATGCCTTGCATGTATCCGAATGGAGTTTCTACTCCAAGTTTGAAGCATCAATGATGTTCAATTCACCTCTCAAACGGCAAAATACTTTCTCATCAAGAGGTTTTGTGAATATATCTGCCAATTGCTTGTCGGTACGAACATGCTTAAGATCAATATCACCTTTAGCAACGTGATATCGAATGAAATGATGACGAACTTCGATATGCTTAGTTCGAGAATGTTGCACGGGATTATGAGCAATCTTAATAGCACTTTCATTGTCACAATGCAATGGAACATATTTCACATAGATCCCATAATCTTTAAGAGTTTTGGTCATCCAAAGTAATTGAGCACAACATGAACCGACGGCAATGTATTCTGCTTCGACGGTGGATAAGGATACCGAGTTTTGTTTCTTGGAGGACCAAGACACGAGAGATCTACCAAGGAATTTAAAAGTACCCGAATTGGACTTTCTATCAACCTTGTCTCCGGCATAGTCCGAATCGAAGTAGCCAACAAGATCAAAAGAAGACATCTTAGGATACCAAATGCGAAAATTTGGTGTATGTATTAGGTATCTCACTATCCTTTTCGCAGCCTTAAGATGAAATTCTTTGGGGGCTCCATGATATCATGCACACATGCACACACTTAGCATGATATCAGGACAGGAGGCACATAGATATAACAATGAACCAATCATAGAGCGATAAACCTTTTGGTCAACCGGTTTGCCATCCTTGGTCAAGTCAAGATGTCCACTAGTAGGCACGGGAGTTTTCATACCTTTGCCTTCTTGCATGTTGAACTTCTTGAATAAGTCCTTGGTGTAATTTGTTTGAGAAACAAAGGTGCCTTCCTTAGTTGCTTGATTTGCAAACCAAGGAAGAACTTGAGTTCACTCATCATAGACATCTCAAACTTCTCCAACATTAGCTGTCCAAACCTTTCACTAAAACGAGGGTTAGTTGAAGCAAATATGATATCATTGACATAAATTTGGCACACAAATAATTCACCATTAACCCTTTTAGTAAAAAGAGTAGAATCAATCTTCCCAATCTTAAAGCCTTTTTCAATAAGGAACTTGGTCAAGCATTTATACCACACTCTAGGAGCTTGTTTAAGACCATAAAGAGCTTTGTGAAGTTTGTAAACATGGTCGGGTTTCTTAGGATTAACAAAGCCGGGAGGTTGTTTAACATAATCTTCCTCCTCATTTTCACCATTTAGGAAAGCACTTTTAATGTCCATTTGGTTCAAGGTGATATCATGGTGATTAGCATAGTGGATGGACTCAAGTCTAGCAACGGAAGTATATGTCTCACCATAGTCCATACCTTCGACTTGAGTGTAGCCTTGGGTGACTAGACGTGCTTTGTTGCGGACGACTTGACCATCTTCGTCTTGCTTGTTGTGAAAGACCATTTGGTACCGATGATGTTGTGGTTGTTGTCGGGCTTCTCGACCAATGCCCACACTTGGTTTCTCTCAAAGTTGTGTAGCTCTTCATGCATGGCATTTATCCAATCCGGATCTTCCAATGCTTCTTCAACCTTCATAGGTTCATTGCTAGAGATGACTGAATAATGTTCAAAAAAATTAGCCAAATGAGTTTGAATGTCATTGAAAATTTGTTCAACGGGATGGTCTTGTGAAACTGTTGCTCGAACTCGTGGGAGTTTTTGTTTGGGTCGGGGTGGAGCATCTTCTACATCATCTCGTGCTTCATCTTGGCCTTATTCATTGTTTACATTGTTGTTCTCTTATCGTGGTGGAGAAGGAGGTTGATGAGGTTCATCTTGGCGTACTTCCTCATTTTCTTCATCTTGGCATGTCCCACTTGTGGATGCTTCCATGTCAACTCTTGGTTCACCTTGTCGTGAGGTAGAAGCTTCCACTTGGATGGACGAGGTACTCTCCTTCACCTCCGTTGGACGAATCTTGCCAATAGACAAGTCTTGGATTGCTTCTGAAGTGTCTTTGTCTCCTACATCAATTGGCAATTGCTCTACTTGCGAGCCGTTAGATTCATCAAACTTCACATCTACCATCTCTTCAACCTTTCCGGTGAAATTGTTGTAGACACGGTAAGTGTGAGAGTTTGAGCCATAACCGATTAAGAAACCCTCATGAGATTTAGAAGCAAATTTAGAACGACGATGCTTATCAAGAATGTAACACTTTGAGCCAAACACTCAAAAGTATCCCACTTGGGGTTTGTTACCAGTGAGAAGCTCGTATGCCGTCTTGCCATGTAGCTTGTGAAGATACAAGCGATTTGTTGCATGACAGGCTATCTCAACCGCTTCCGCCCAAAAGTGTTTTGGCATCTTGTACTCATCAAGCATCGTTCTTGCCATATCAATAAGAGTTCGGTTCTTCCTCTCAACAACTCCATTTTGTTGAGGCATGTACGTAGCCGAGAACTCATGCGAAATCCCTTCTTCGTCAAGAAAGGTATCCACATTTGCGTTCTTGAACTCCGTTCCGTTGTCACTGAGAACCTTCTTGATCTTCACTTCAAATTGATTTTGGGCCTTCCTAGCAAAGTTCTTGAAGATCTTTTGGACCTGCGATTTATCATCAAGAAAGAACACCCATGTAAATCTTGAAAAATCATCGACTATAACTAGACCTAATGAGTTTCCACCGAGACTTTTGTAGGCAATGGGACCAAAGAGATCCATATGAAGTACCTCGAGCGGTCTCCTCGTGGCCATGATGTTCTTCACGGGATGACTTCCTCTGACTTGTTTTCCTGCTTGAGAAGCACTTCACAATCTATCCTTGTCAAATATAGCATCTTTTACTCCAAGGATGTGATCACCTTTAATAAGCTTATCAAGATTTCTCATGCCCACATGACCTAAACTTCTATGCCAAAACCAGCCTTTCAAGGATTTAGCAATTAGGCAAGTTCTAGGTTGAGCCTTTTTAGTGAAATCAACAATATATAGATCACCTCTACGTATACCGGTAAAGACCATTTTATGATTATGTCTACGAAACACTTGGCAATCTACTTCAGTAAATAGGACATTGAAACCAAAGTCAGCAAGTCTAGATACGGAAAGTAAATTGTAGCCAAGAGATTCAACGAGCATAAAATTTTGTATAGAGATATCATGTGAGATGGCCACCTTACCAAGGACAACCACCTTACCCTTTGAGTTATCACCAAAAGTGACGTACTTCTGAGGGCGGT
This sequence comes from Triticum urartu, assembly GCF_003073215.2. Classification (NCBI taxonomy): domain Eukaryota; kingdom Viridiplantae; phylum Streptophyta; class Magnoliopsida; order Poales; family Poaceae; genus Triticum; species Triticum urartu. Next base: position 303,180,529 of record NC_053027.1, read on the forward strand.
CGTTTTTAGCAAGCTCACGAAACATGTCCTTATCTCCGATCATGTGATCGGTGCATCCACTATCAAGAACTCATTCCTTTCCTCCAGCCATGTAGACATGAAGATTTGCCATAAGACCAAAGTGTCTCATAGACTCGTCGAGGTCAAGGTCACTATCATCATCCTCATCATAGTACCCGTGTTCAACATCGTCTTGTGATGGATCAATTCCTAGAGAGGGCAATTCATTAGATAAATGGTCATCACAATAGTCATATTTGGGATATTGCTAATGATTCCAACATCTCCTTTAGCACGCGTAAGATTAGTAAGCTCAAATGGACAATCACTATAGTTGGGATCATTGGAATTCATCTTGCTCAAGGCGATAGACTTATGAATAATTTCATCCATGTTTTGCAAGGAATAGTTTGGAAATCGTTCCTCAAGAAATCTCCATATGGTGTAGGCACAATCAAGAGGAGACAAGCTAGCAAACAAGTTTCTAGGCAATCCTCTAGTGATTAAATTTACAGTTCTAAGATTGCGGATCATTTCAATAGACTCATCAAGGGTAGGATGCAAAGGATCAACATGAGGTGCACAAGGGCTAGTAATATACTTGTTCAAATGATATTCATTGAAAATCTCAAGCATCTCAATTTTCCACTCATGAAAGAATTCTCCATCGAGTATAGGCACTCTACGTCTAAGACTCCCCAACGTAGACTCGTCCATCTTCCTCCAAAGGTGTTTAAACCAAAGCAATGGAGACCAAAGCTCTGATACCAATTGAAAGGATCGAGAAGAGGTGTCTAGAGGGGGGGTGGGGGGTGAATAGACTCCTAACAAAGAAAAGTTGCAGTTTTTATTTTCTTCAAGTTACGGTAGAGTTTTAACACAAGTTTAAACATCCACAATACATTCAAGCAAGCATGGCAAGAGTATATGAGTAGCGGAAAGTAAAACATGCAATTTGCAAGAAAGTAAAGGGATGGGATTGGAGTGTGCAAATGCAATAGGAGACACGGAGATTTTTTTCATGGTTCCAATAGGTGGTGCTATCGTACATCCATGTTGATGGAGACTTCAACCCACGAAGTGTAACGGTTGCGCGAGTCCACGGAGGGCTCCACCCACGAAGGGTCCATGAAGAATCAACCTTCTCTATCCCACCATGGCGATCGCCCATGAAGGACTTGCCTCATTAGGGTAGATCTTCATGAAGTAGGCAATCTCCTTGCCTGTACAAACTCCTTGGTTCAACTCCACAATCTTGACGGAGGCTCCCAAGTGACACCTAACCAATCTAGGAGACACCACTCTCCAAAAGGTAATAGAAGGTGTGTTGATGATGAACTCCTTGCTCTTGTGCTTCAAATTATATTCTCCCCAACACTCGACTCTCTCTCACTGATTTGGATTTGGTGGAAAGATGACATGAGTGGAAAGCAACTTGGGAAAGGCTAGAGATCAAGATTTATATGGTTGGAATGGAATATCTTGGTCTCAACACATAAGTAGGTGGTTCTCTCTCAGAAAATGAATGTTCGAAGTGTAGGCATGTTCTGATGACTCTCTCCACGAATTAAGAGTGGGTGAAGTGGTATATATAGCCTCCACACAAAATCTAACCATTGCACAAAAATCACCAAACTCGGTGGGACCCAATAATGAAGTGTAGTTCAAAATGTGATCGTTAGGATTTTCGGTGGGATCGATATGATCAACTCGGTGGGACGGATGTGCTAGGGTTAGGGTAAAACCTCATATCGGTTTGAGCGATTACACAAACTCGGTGAGACCGATTTTCGTAATAAGCAAAATAGAGAGTTGGTCAGGAAAACTCGGTGGGACCGATTGCATATCTTGGGGGACCGAAATTATTATAATAGGTAATAGAGAGTTTGCAGCCCATCTCGGTGAGACCGAGATCCCATCGGTGAGACCGAATTGATTAGTGTTTCTGGCAGTGGCAATGTCAAGTGGACCCGGTGGTGCCGGATAGAGTGTTTCGGTGGGGCCGAGTTTGAATTTTGGTTTGGGACATATGTGGATATGAGAAAGATGTCAAGGGCTTTTGGAGCATATCACTAAGCACTTAGAGCAAGCAAGCCATTAAGCAACACCTCATCCCCTTTTCGTAGTATTGGCTTTTCCTATGGACTCAATGTGATCTTGGATCACCAAAGGTAAAATGTAGAGTCTTGAGCTTTAGAGCTTGAGCCAATATTTTGTCCTTAGCATTTTGAAGGGGTTCCACATCCTATTGTCAATTCCACTACATCTGTCGAACTTGTCTGAAATACTCTAGATAAAAACATTAGTCCAACAAGTGATATGTTGACATTAATTACCAAAACCACACAGGGAGCACTTGTGCTTTCAGCGTGTGTGCGAGGTGTTGGCTAACTAAACCTGGAGCGATCGCACGTTACTGAACCCGAGCGATCGATCCCTTGGCTATTAACTGAACCCAAGCGATTAATTCGCTGCTAACTGAACCTGATCAATTCCTTCGCTACCGCTGCTAACTGAACCCAAGCGATCGATCACTGCTGCTGCTTAGCGAAGCCGATCAAGCGCCCGTTCGAGACATAGCCAGCCGGTGTTAGGTTGCCTCTCGATGAATAGTGACCGTTGCTACCATGCGCGCGGTACGTAGAACTAGTCGAGACGTGGGGAGTCGACCTGGTTGGTTGGCTGTGGATGAACAGGACCCCGTTGTGGTAGGCCATTGCCGCTGGATGAACAGGACCCCGAGGAGGCTGCCGCAACCCAACTGGTTGGGGGTGGATGAACAGGACCCCGTGGAGGCTCTATGAACAACATCCGGTGGAGGCTGGATGAACAGTAGCCCGCGGAGGCTGGAGGAGGTCGACGCTGGATAAACAGTAGCCCGTGGAGGCTGGAGCGAGGCAGTAGACGGTGGATGAATAGGACCCCGTTTCGACAGTAGGCGCTCCAACACAAATCTGTTTCCTCTGTTTTGCAATATGCCACACCCCTCCCGATCAACAGGACCCCATTTTGACAGTAGGCACTAGAACACAAGTCTGTTTCCTTCATTTTGCGGTACACAAGACCCCTCCCGATGAATAGGATCCCGTTTCGACTGTGGTCGGTCGAACAGAAGTCGTTTCCTCCATTCTGCGATACGCCAAACCTTGTTTTGGCTGTTCCATCCAAGTCGGTTGGCTCCCGTTGAACAGGAAGCATTCCAACCCAGTCAGTTGCCTCCCGATGAACAAGATGATGTTTCTCCATTCCAACCCATCTGGTTTGCTTCCTGATGAATAGGACGCCATTGCTGGCGCCCGTTGCTTCTCCATGTACACAAGCCCTGGCCATCCGTATATATGCGCGAGTATGCGCTCGAGACCCCGCCCGTATGTACATACGTGGCTGTATTTTTTGCCCTGTGGTTGTACGTACGTGTACATGGCTGAGACGGGATTGCGTGAACTGCTATGTTGGGTGCTCTAGAACGAAACGTGCTGCTACTTACTCAGCCATGGTTCATACTTGCAGAGGGACCGATTGACCATTATGTACGTACACGTTCGCAACCAGACAGACAACGCTATGTACGCTTTGACCGGTTGGGTCCTAACAGTCAGGGAGGATAAGGACACACTTCCTTGTGTGCGAAGATATGGCTGGTCAGTCCCAGCTATCAGGGGAAGGAATCTTTTTTATTTTGCGAGTAATAAGGAGGCACTTCCTTGTGTTCGAAGATGTAGCTGGTGGGTCCAGTTGTCAGCCTCACCGCCTAAAGTCTTCTTCTGATGGCTGTCCTTCGTTGACCACGTTGACCACACCGCGCCAAGAGCACCAAGGTGGTGGACAATGGTGGGGCCTAGGAAGGGAACAACGCGGAGCCGGGGAGGACGCGGTAGTGGATGCCCATGCGGAGGGGAGTACGTGGGTTGACTGCTTCGGCTACGGTGTGAGGCTGCTGTCACCAGAGAATAGCAGAAGGTGTGGGTGAGTATAGAGGGATGGCATGGCCAGGGGTGCCAGCACAAACGGACACGGGAGGCAGGAGCAGGCGGCACAACCGGCACTTGTTTTGGGCGGCTAGAGCAAGAAGACCAGAGGTTGAAGAAGCACGACAGCCGTTGGATGGACATTGTACGGTGACTACAGCTAGAATCATTTATATTGACTAAGTTGACAAAGTCCTTGGTACGCGTCAACTTAGTAGGCCCATAGGCCAGCCTCCGAAATGGTGCGCCCCAGATGTTAGGGGGAGGAATCATTTTTTGGGCGACTGAAGCAAGAATATCCGAGATTGAAGAAGAAGCATGACATCCGTTGTGCAGAAATCTAACGACCACTGCTACTACAACCGTGTGTTACTATAAGTTGACAAAGGCTTGCGTACGTGTCAACTTAGTAGGCCCACCAGTGTGTGGCAGAGAACATATAGCCCATTTGCGATTTGTAAAAATGTACAACCCATTTTTGAATTCTAATGGAATTCACTACATTCCATTTATAGTTTGTTAAAAGTACAGCGCATTTTCTAGCTAGGACAACAATAAATAATTTCAACCAACTGCTCAAAACAGAATTCAATAAAATTTCCCACATTTTGATGGGATCCTAAATATTTTTATCCCGAAATTTCTAGTGAGATTAAATATAATTCCAAAATAAATTTGTATTATGTAAAAACCCAACGAAATATTGGGCGCACAACAAGTAATGAAATTAAAATTTTCAAAATCCAAAAATAATATTCTTTTAAACTAATTACGTGTTTGGTGCATGTTTTATAGTTACTGGCCAATTTTATTAATTACATCCCATTTATTATTTCTTATAGCCCATTTTCTTGTTAAGCCTAATGCATCCCTCCTAGGAAAGATTTGCAGCCCAGAGGGGATATTGTGTACAACTGTCGGCCCAATTGCATTGCTGATGTTAAAAAAGGCTTGTGTAGTACAGTACAACTTTACATGGCTACTCATCCCACATTCAGCGACGCCGGAAAGACCCAAACAAGGCTTCTGTACAACTTTTTGAAGTCACTGAGCTCAATTAATAACTTAAGAAAAAAGTTAGAGTATAGTGGAACCTAATTAAAAGCTGTCACGAGCGAAGAAAAAATTCAATGGTCCCCCTTGTGTATGTGTGTGTGAGAGAGAGAGACCCATCGGTCGATGCTAGTAAATACACCTTTCAGCCATATGCGTTGCACATGCTCAGTAAAAACTTTTATAGTTGACACAATCATATAGAACATCATAACACACTGAACTTGCATACAAAAATTTCACGCAGGCGGCACAATTAGGGTGGAAGCAGTGGATCGCTATGGGTAGGGGTATGTTGAAACCAACGAACTTTATCAATGACGGGAAAATATCTTGAATGCTGTGCAAAGAAAATAGATTGACAACACAATAAGTTCTGCTAGCACATGAAGTTGATGTACAACCCTTTCTAAAAAAATTCAGGCACAAAAATAGAACATGTCACAATCAAATGTACTAGCACATCAATGCTTCACACCCATAGCTCATATTTAACTAGTAACTGACAAAATTCAGTTGTTACCTCAAATTAGAGCACATCCAGGCTGCCAGCCCTGCATCTTCTCCTCAAAGATTCAATTGTTACCTCAAAGTCGCGTGATGGACTAGGCCCATGTGCCATCCATCGTTCTGAGCAACACGGGGAAAGTCTGACGTTGACTCCTGTAATGGACATCGCCGACGGACCCTGGCACCAGCGACAGCGGCAGGACTTCGATTGATTGATTGACAACTTCCTTGACATGCATGATCACACCATACAGGTACATCCCTAACGTGGTCTGCGGTGGCCTTGGTGGCGACGAATAGTACAACACCAGTTCCTGCACCGGTATCTCAACACCAATCACCTTATGTACGGTGGATGGCTTATTCATCCATGTGATAACCGTCAGAGCCCAGCTGTCTGGAGGAACAAACATACTTACGAGCTCACCTCCAAGGTTGTTGATAAGCTCATTCATGGACTCGTTGTTCCAAGCATGTTGAGGCATGCCGAGGAAGGTAGACTTTGTTAAAAACTCAAGCTCAAAGGGCACCGACCCCATCTTGGGTGCCACCAATCAAAGCTCACCAGTGCGCCATCGCAGAACAAATGTCGGGAAGATACGAACACACGACTGCAGTCGAAAGTTGTCCAGAACCTGACAAAGAAATCAGCAGGTGGCGGACAGACTTCGACGAGCAAGTCACTTATTTGGATGCTGTGGGTAATGCCAAGAGCTTTGACAAGGTCGTCCGGCAGGACGGGATTCCGGCCGCTGTTGATGGTTACGATCAGCACTTTGCCAACAAACTGGTCATCAAGCGCGGCCATGCCACTGCTAAGCAACAACATGCAGTGCCCGAAGGCAGGACGGACCTCAGGATCTCCGGCTTGGAGGTCCGCGTTGAGCAGCGACATGATAGTGCGCTTGAGTACAGGGAGTACATGAGGGGGATTTGGGGGAACTAGAGTAGGAATCGAAATTCTAGAGATGGGGGAGGGGCAGGAGATTAGGGATGAAAAGGTAGCATGAATTTCGAACACGCGCCAATATGCTCTCAGCACGCAAGCGCACGAAAATTCCGTATTATTTCTTTTTTTGGGAGCCCGACCTTTTTTTAGGATCTTTTGAGAGCCCGGCCTAAGAGTCATAATTGACCTGTTTGGCATTGCGTTACTACTCGGCCCATATTCAAAGATACCTCATTGGGCCAAACAAGTGTACGTCATCAAAAAGACACTGAGCTCAAATTATAACTTGAAAAAGGGAGATATACTCTGAACACTGTAGAATGGTGATGCCCTGTTTTAGCCCACCAGTAGTTCGAGACAATAAATAGTTCGAAAGAATGATATATACAACATTCAAACACTGACTAGTGACTACTACTGACATACACAGTAAGACATGATAGTTCATAAGAAGTCTTGCTACACCACCAAAACACACCCATCTGTACTGCTCAAACTCTTGTGATCCAGACGAGAATGACATTCTAAATAGAGGCAACTAGTACATAGAAAGAGTGACATAAACGAGAATGACCAAATGACAAGGAATATGCATAACAAAATAGAGAACTACCCATCCACAACAAGCAGCAATGAAAAACAAGTCATTTGAAGAGGGATGATCCAACACCATCGTAAGGTGTAGCCCCGCTTCAGCGACCAGTGATCCGTAGACACCAGTTCTCCACCCTTTCAACGCAACAGCCCAATTACCTATCAACCGGAAGGCTTGAAGCACATCACTGCCTCTCAGACTTGAGAAATCCAAGCATCAAAGTTAATCCAGATGCCTTTGTCATTCTCACCTTCTTTTGGATGCAGGCTGTATCATTGATAATCGAGGGAGTTTGCTCCTGAAGTTCTATGGCTCGCCATGTAGACACAGTTTTCTATAGCAAACAGAGCCTCTCTACCATCAAGGTCCTTGCCAACAGTGATCTGCTGGTTTATCGGATAATTGACTCCGAGAAACAGAGAGTGTGAACCAAGGCTGTTTACCCACCTCCAACTGAAAAATCTTGACGGCCCCAACAAGCTGGTATCCTGCTCATAGACGTAACAACCACTGTAGGGATACTCACGTATTTCATGGTGCATGTACACAGTGGGGTTTTTTCAATATAACTTTTCCAGCTCATGTGTGCGAATGATCATCAATCTTCTGCCGTTGTATGATCGAGTGAGGAACCAATTGTCCTTCCCTGTTTTTGGCGTAGGTGGTGTGATTACAAAGGGCGGTAACTGTAGGGACACTGCATCATATCAAAAAGGGCTGACGTTATTAATGTAAGATCAACATTGTTCAAAGTATGAGTAGGATAATGCAATAATCAACATTGATATGTCCCTGTTGGAACTGGGAGGAAAATACAGGGAAATGTATACTGGGTTCGAAAATATAGAAGTGTCCTGCATGGTTATACTCATGTTATCTCCCAATCGATTCTTCACAGGAAACTACCATGTCATGCATGTTATGTAATCATGTTCTGTCCTCACAAAGAAATTCCTCAAGGAAACTAACAGACCATGCATTTTTATATACTCATGTTCTATGAGCAAATTTTTTGTGAGGATATTATTCTAGACATTGATTGCTTAAGGGAGAATATAGGTGTGTACACATGGTAAGCATTGCAGGATTTCACTACTTCCAAATATAGAGTTCTCCATATGCACATTTACTTCCCTAATGTATGGTTAGATGAAACCAACAGTGTGATGCATGTTTCTACATCATGAAAATGAGGAAACTAACATGGCCATTGATTCAGACTCATATTTAGTAGTATATAGATTACTATAAAATAAGGAGAATATACATATCTTCCTATCCGTTTGATTACTCAGGGGTACAAATTGGCTGTAATGATGTGGTCACAATCGCATGAATTAACTCATTCCAAATATAGATGATTTACGTCATCTCTAATACATTGCCATAGTTCTACTCAAATTCTGGTCAAACAAGGATATGCCAATCATCACAAAAAGTTCAAACAGTGTCATGGCATTATCATTAATATCAGACAGAAACAACTTACACGCACCGTCCCATCAATACATGGTGCCATCTTCTTTTTCGATCGCGTAGATGATGCCATTGTGTTCAATAGCATCATAGAAGTGTGTATCAGCTTTGACGATCCACTGTGAGGTGAGCTGTCTCCAACTAAAGAAGGCAATGGTGGAAAGATAGGCGAGTCCGCGGTCAAACAAGGCAATTAGCTTGAAGTTTGCGTAATTCGCATCTTGTGTGGGCACTTGGCAGATTACAATCTTCTCCAAAACAAGGTGCGTCCAACTAACTTCGTAATCCAGATGACTTCGACCGCACCTTGTTTATTCAGGGGATAAAACCCTATATAATCAAACGTAGGAAGGATAATCTCATGGGTGGTGTGGAAGTTCACGAGCACCAACTCCTTTCCGTTTTGTTTGACGGCAGCCATCCAGTGGGAGTTCATGCCAACCCAGTATATAACTGCGAAGATTTTTCGGGCAATGGTGATCAGATCAAAGTCGAGGGAAATGATTTATGGCGACCCACTACATACCTACAAAGAAGTTTCGGCTAATGGAGGTTAGATTGAAGTCGAGGCGCATCATGTATGCCTCCGTATCATGGTGAGCAAATCTCGCAATACCAGATATCAGTAAGCAAGGTGTCTTGAAAAGCTTATTCCTCGCTTCGGTGATGGCCGTGTGCATGTCCCTCGAACATGCAGCCAGCTACAGGGCACTCAACATATCCATACACGAACAATAGAGGTAAGGATGTCACTGGGGAGATTGCTCCAATCGCGACTCATATGGATGTTATGCGGTTCGCGTTCGGCCATGGTGGAGTTTGGAAGGTGGGGTTTTGGGGGGGCTTGATTTATGTGGGAGAAGGATCTTGGTGGTGGAGCGGCTGGCGAGGAAATAGTGGTACTGGGGTAGGCGAGCGAGGCGAGGGTAAGCGGGGGCACAGTAAGATGATGAAGAGTGACCTCAGGATCTCCGACGAGATGGAGATGGAGTGGTGCTAGGGTAGAGGGAGACGAGGGAGGCATGCTATACAGCGGCGGTGATAGTGACTGCACCGTGCACAAGGTGTGGTTGACTTTGGTAACCCGAACACGCTGCCTGGACTAGTGTCACCTCAGGCGCAAGGTCTTGTCACTTCACTGTGAGGATCGGATGAATAATATTTTGACCATCAAGTATACCACAGTTGTACTACTACTAATAGGAACATACGGAGTAGTACTGTATAGCGGAAATAGGTCTCCCGTGCTAGCAAGCCTCTGGGTTCACTTCATCCTCCAGGTATCATCCATATTGCGAGCAGAACTAAATTCTCGTGCATGCGGAAGCGCGAAGAACGTTTTTTTTTCTTTTTTGAGGATAACCACATATTCCTTAACCAGAGAATGTTGTGTCTCCCACGCACATGCCAATATCCATCCGAACAAGCTATAACACATTTTTTATATCTGTTTTCATAGGTCCCACCTATTAGGAGGGGTGCAGAAATAAAAGGGAATCATAAAATGTCTCGCCATGGTGATTCGAAAGAGTGACCTCAACTAGCCAGTGGTACATGTAGTGCTAGATGGACGGGCACGTACACGGACAGGTACCACTCCTTAGTCTACCCGCATAGCCTTTTCTTTAGTCTACCTAGTCGTCTAATCAACTGCATGCAGGCCACTTCTCCCATTTACTTCTCCATCGGGAAGCGATTTTCCTCGGCTTCTTCACCTCTCCTTCGTCTTCATTTGCATCAAAACCCCACTGCATGCACATTGTTTTAACCTCTTCACATACTCCTTGAGTAATTCCGAAGCCCCTTGAAATAATCATCTTCTTCATTTAGACTAGCCATCTTATTCTAATTCTCCAAACCATAGCCCTCCGGTCCAGTGGTTCCAAATGGTGAAAGAGATCCAGATGCAGGTTTTTAGCGTCCAACATGTCCTCATCGAAGGCTTGTTGAGCATAGTTGCCACCATCACCAACCACCCAAGGGTTGTTCGGAAGTGGATCGACAATGTATCCATCTCCCTCCAAAAGGTAGAGATGAAGGTCATCGGTCTCGATGCAAAGTACACAGAGCGTGCCACTGGGAAGATCCAACACGCTGTCGTTCTTCAGCTGTGCCTCGAAGATGATGTTTCGGTGTACCACATCATACACGCGCCCTCCATACCAGGTGAGCTCCATGATTTCCTGTCTTGGGAGGATATATACTTCTGTGGGGCATCCATCGAAGGGGACAAACAGAAGCTGGGGCCGTACAACCTTGATTTGAAAAGCATCGCTGACGTACAAACCAAAATCAAAATTCCTGTAGCAGATTGTGATAAACAAACACCATCCCTATTCGACATAGCTAATTTTGTGCTCCGTACAAATCTTAAGAAGCGTAACGAGATGCTTGCATTAAGGTCGTATGGATTGGAGAATTATCCCTTGATGTACGAGTGGATAAAATATGCTGCCCTCGATACCTGTGTGAGTTACAAAATAGCTGCAAGGTCCAAAGAGCATGTTGTGAAGCTGTCTCTCACAGGAAATGAGAAGAAGAAGAAGAAGAAGTTGCACAGGAGCAGGGCATTATGGATGGATGAACAGTTTCTTCTCTTATAAAAAAATTCCTCTCTGTGTATATTGATATATATGAACTATTTAGATGGTGTGCATGTCTTTGGAACAAGTAGCAGCATAGGTCCGCTGGACTATAAGGAACTATTTATCCGCCTAGCTTTCTCTACTACTCCTTCCATTGATCGGTATGCAATGCATGTGTCAGTAGACATGACAGCTTGTCCATGGAAGTTGAACTATGGCAACCATCATGTTTCTTACACCACCACTCATGATTCCCACGACGCCACTCCAACCCATGGCACCACGTCCCCCGACATGCGCCTCACCCCTCTCGGCCGCACCGCCCTCTACCTTTGTGTGCACGACATTTGGGCCAGCTGAAATGTGGCGAGCATCAAGTTTCTACCACAGCCACACGCGATTCCCACGACGCAGCTCGAACCCATGACACCACACGTCCCCCGACCTACGGCTCACCCCTCTCTGCCCCACTGCCCCTCTACCTTTGGGAGCATGACATGTGGATTAGCCACCTATCGGGTCCACCGAAGCTCACTCCCATGGGCCCCGAGAGGGAAATGTAACTCCTGTGCCAGGCCTTGTGGTGCTACCACTGCATGAACTCGTGCCAAACTCGAGATTTGTTTCTTACTATCAAGATGCCCGTGCGTTGCATGGAATATCAAGATGCATTTTTATGAGTAGTTTATCTTGTGGGAGAAAAGGATGACTGAGGGAAGGCCTTATTTGCAAATGTGGAGAGGGGTGTGGGTATATTTTTTGCAAAATTGCCATAGTTTCATTCCATGGAGATCCTACGCCTCAAAACGCCCCAACGTCTAGCTGTGGCACCCTCGCCACGGCCAGGCCACCACCGGCCGGTTCAACTTGAAAGAGTGAGTCGTGAATGCCGCTGCAACAACGGCTAGCTAGGCATCTCGCAACACACCGATGCCGCTTCCCCGTAGCCGACCTATGCTGGCATGTGGCCGCATGCTGTTGAGCCGCGCGTCAATGTACAACGGCAGGAACACCTCCAGGCTCACAGGCACAACTACGCCGAGTACATCCTGTTCGCAAACCGGTATCCGTTGAGTAGGTAGCTCCCGCCCATGAGCACACGCCTATCCGTATCCAGCATTCCAGCCTTGTCACCGAATGGTGCATCCTCGAGACGGTGCAAGCGGTCAGAATCTCGAGCCCAAGTCGAGCTATGTGCCCCATGTAGGTCACTGGCTCCTGCCCGGGCACCCGCCCAGCCATCGTTGCCGTCGCACCAGTGACAATCGGGAGCAGCACCCTGCCGCTCGTCCGGAGTGCGAGCTAGTAAATGATGTCATGCGACACATCACAATGGTCAAGCACCTTGTCGGTGTTAAAACCGGTCGATCTCGGGTAGGGGGGGTCCCGAACTGTGCATCTAAGGATCAACGATAACATGGGGCAAAGGGGGACACAATGTTCACCCAGGTTCGGGCCCTCTTAATGGAGGTAAAGCCCTACGTCCCGCTTGATTGTATTTGATGAGTATAGGGGTTACAAGAGTTGACCTACCTCAAGATCGTAATGGCTAAATCCTAGCTGTCTAGCCTATGAGAATTCTGATAGCCTCTACAGACCAAACCCTCTGGTTTATATACACCAGAGGGACCTAGGGTTACATAGAATCGGTTCATAAAGGAAGGAAATAACATATCTGTACACCAAGCTTGCCTTCCATGCATATGGGAGTCCTGCTCGGACATGGGGGAAAAGTCTCCTGCCTTTATCTTCATGGCCCATCAGTCCGGCCCATATTAAATGGTCTGGACACCCGAGGACCCCTTAATCTAGGACTCCCTGAATAGCCCCTGAACCAGTCTTCGATGACGATGTGTTCAGCATGGAGATTGTCTTCTGTGTCGCAAGGCGGGTTCCTTCCCCTGAACATTTTATAATAATTCTCCGCACAGAGAAACTGTATCCGGCTCTGTATTGTTAATATAACCCTTAGCCACGAAGGCAGAGTACCCAAAGGAAACCCTTATCTTTTACAGACAACTTTTTCAGCGAAGCATCACATCTGGCTCTTTAACATTTTGAACCATTTTTACGCCTCCCTCATCGCGTTTCGAGACATAGCCTCTATTGGCATGTCTTGTCAAAACAGATATCGTGCCCACCTATTGCGGGATCCTCATCAATACGGGTTTGGGTAATCCAATCGTGCGATTCGCGCGATTTCTTTGGGAATAGGCAAGTTTTAATGCTTGAGAGGGGGGCATTTAGTATTTCACTGCTTATAAGAGGGTAAAGAATCATCCATTTTCACCCATGCCTTCCTCTAGCTCTTGTCTTCCAATCTTCAAGCTCCAGCGCCTAAACTTCAATCTTTTCCACCGCCACCAACCTCCCCATCCATGCCTGAATCCGGTTACAAGGGCAAGTTGGAGGCCTCCTCCGTCACCGAGAGGGATGTCAAGGAGCTCCAGGGTGCAGGCTATCTATCCGCGGATATAGCGCGTAGGCTCCCTGCCAGGGATCAAGTCATCCCCACTCCGGAACCCGGTGAAAGGGTTGTATTCATTCCCCACTTCCTCCGAGGGTTAGGGTTCCCCTTCCACCCCTTCGTCCGAGGCCTCATGCTCTATTATGGGCAAGATTTCCATGATCTAGCCCCGAATTCATTCCTCCACATATCGGCATTCATCGTCGTGTGCGAGGCTTTGCTCTGCATCCCCCACACTTCGGCTTATGGCTCAAGGTCTTCAATCTGAAGCCGGAGGTGGTCAATGAGCAGCACGCAGACTGCGGTGGTGCCATGGTAAGCAAGCTCCCCAACGCCGTCTGGCCAAAGGGGGCTTTCATGGAGACAGTCAAGGTGTGGCAGCAGGAGTGGTTTTACATCACCGAACCCCGCGACACCAAGTGGGCGGCCACACCTGATTTTCGATCCGGACCCCCTACGATACTCACGGCATGGACTGCCAAGGGCCTTGACTGGGGGTCAGCCAGAGGTGATAATGCTACAAAAGCATATAACCATCATGTTGGGGAAAAATGCTTGTCTCACAAACGTGATCCAGGTGATGCTCTTCCGCTGTATCCTTCCCTGCCAACTCTGGGCCTCCCCATGTGGGAGTTCAGTCCGGAGAAACCTCAGACCTTGAAGCGCTTCTTCGGCACCACACACAAAGACAGATGGAAGCAGCTTTTCAAGGCCCAAAAGAGTTGGCCGGTGAAGACCGAAGATATCGGACTCGACAGCGAGAACCTGGCCTCGGAGGTAAGCACAACCTCTCCAAATACTTATTTGGCTAACACATCAGTTGATGATGAAGATTTACATTATCCTCTTTCCCCACAGGGCTGGACGATGAAGGTAGGACGGATCAACTGTCCGGCGCCACTGGCGGAGAATTCGGCCAACTCCGAGATGCTGGTCCCGGCGCCATACCAAGAGCCAGAGAAAAAGACCAAGAACAAGAAGGGCAAGGAGGCCAAGGGCGGCTCGCGCCACAAGGGTCCTTCGGACATAGTGTTCGGAGAGAACGAGGCCCTCTCGTCCCACGAGGGAGATGAGGAAGAAGAAGAAGAAGAGGAGGAGGAGGAGGAGGAGGAGGGGAAATTAATTCCCCTCGTAAGGGGAGGAAGAAGAAGAGGGCGACCTACGAAGACCCAAAGGGGGAGGCGCCCAAAAGGGGGAAGGTGATCCTCGAGAACTATTCAGAATCAGACACTGAACTGGTCCCCAAAAGGCCTCCCAGGGCGAAGCCCCTTGTCGAATCGTAAGTATTTCAGACAATTACTGTCTATCATCAGTTTTTCCCTTTTCTTTATATAAGTCATTTTGCTATGTGCCTTTCAGCCCTCCACGCGAACTCCCGAACACTCCATTATCGAAGGGGAACTCTCTGCCGCCCAAGAACGCAGAGAGCGAGATGCCGCCATGAGCCCCCTAGCCTATCACCATGGATGACACCGAAGTTTTATCCCAAAGGGCCTCTCCTGGCCGTGGAAGGGCGGACGAGGATGTTGAGAAGGCACCCGAGGTTAACACCTCAGTTGATGAAGACATAGGCGAGGCGACCCCTGTGACAACCGACAGTGGGGACCCCCATTAATCCGGGCCCCAGCCAGACCTTATTTTGGAGACCCATACGGCTCCGGGATTAGGTGAATAACCCCGTATGAAGGACGGGGAGGAGCATCAGCTCAAGCGGCGACATCCACTAATCTGGAGGCACCAAACGCTCTAGAGGAAGCACTGCAACGTGCTTCCATCGTGGAGGAGCACTGCACCCTTATGGGTGTGGTGGTGGAGAAGATCCAGTCTACCAAGAGTGGATTGAATGAAGCCTTTACCAGCCTACTGACAGGCTTCAAGGTATGCGATGTAATACTCTAAATGCTTTTCCATATATAGAGGTATATACCTGTATACAGATAGTAGCCCCTAAGGCTCTATCAGATGTAAAAGAGACCTGATAGAGGATCCACATAAGATTAAGGAAAGCTAACATACTTATCTGTTATTGTAACAGGCTTCCCTATTGGCGGCAACCGCCCAGGGTGTAGAGGATTCTGAACTCAATCGGAAGCTTAAGGTGGCTGATGAAGAAATCAACCGCATTAATAAGCGGTTCGATGAGATGCAAGGTATGCATATAGTGTTAAAAGTTTAGTTGTATGTCATAAGTGATAGCTATATATAAAGATTAACTCATGTAATGCTTGGATTATGAGCATAGTTGGCTAAGCTGAGGTCGAGACCCTCAGAGGCGCCCTTGCCCAGGCCAAAAAGGAGGCGAAGGCGAATACGGCAGCTACTGACAAAGCGGCTGCCCAACTGGAGACCGAACAGTCCGCCCACCGCTGACATGAAGCTCGGGTAGCCGAAGTTGAGCAGGAGCTGAAAGATGCCATCAGCAAGTGCGAAGGCTTAGAGGAGAAGGCGTCGGCCCAGTCGACCGAAGTCGCCAAGGTTCTCAATGATTCCCAGGCGATGTGGATTGAGTCCCAAAGCGCTCGCGAGGAGATCCATCAAGCGAAGCAGACAGCGGTTGGTAATGCCTTTCTTTTATAGAGTATTTTTTGAGGTCAGAGGTATGCTTTGCTAACACGAGTGTGGAGTTCTCCAGATGTGTTTGCGGATCTTCCGAGGAGTGCCACTGATGCCTCGCAATTCTTCCGGGCCCAGGAGGGGAACTCAACCGAGAAGCTGTTTTGGTCGTAGTATCTTGAGCCGGAGCAACCGACGCCCCTGTACGACTAGCTGAAGTAGCTGATGCAGCTGCATAGTGTGGTCAGTTTGGCCATGAAGGATCTAGTAGTCCATCTTTGGCTGGCACAACCCATTCCTGGTAGCTACTTCGGTTCGGTGAGGCGGCTTGTTGACGCGCTACCTCGGATTGATGTCGTGAAGCGCTCGACGTGCATAGAAGGTGCCCGGATGGCCTTTGCCCGTGTCAAGATGCAATGGGCAAAGATGAAGGCCACCGAAGTGGCGACCGCAGGCCCACCCGATGGCAGGGATCATCGGAAGCTAGAGAGATACGTCGATTATGTCCTAGATGGTGCCCGAATAGTAGAGGGCCAATGCCCAAAGGACATCATATTTGATTAGACGTGTGCGGGTTGTAAAAACTATGTTATGAACCCACTCTTGTAATATATATGCCCCTTTGATCTTAAGTTATTTTCCTCCTTTGCGGCTGCTTAATTCTGAAAGTTTGCCAGTTATCGGCTTCAGCCCCCACATAGATACTACGAGGTATCCAACCTCTTCATCCAAGAAGGAGGTGTCCGCGAGGTGAACCAGGCAATCAGACTATGCGGCTTTATTACTTTCACTTAGCCATAGGAGTTTGACGGTGGGGCTAAGTATTAGCCCCTTGTGCGTGTGCAGCAATCCGTACTAAGGTGCCTTTTCCACGCGGCTGGGCGAAGACCAGCCCTCATATAACACGGAATAAATTACCAATGATTTGTAGTAGAAGACTAAGTTGCCGAAGCACTGACGAGCTCTCGCCTTATCATGACAGTCAGTTTTTGACTTTCTCTACTAAGGTATTTGACCGGATGAACTGGAAATACAATCGCGGTAGTTCTCCCTTTACGACCTTAGCCGAATGAGCGGAACGTAAGGTGGTACGCGCAGGAGCCGGGCAACCCAACTATAGACCAAAGACATGATTCAGAGCCAATGCATATAGTGCAATATTCAGGACGCTGAAGAGTACCCTCTAGGTGTTCGGACTTGAGAACATGCGGGGCGGAATACAGCTCCCGGTGTTTAAGACCGGATTAAAGCACGTGTAGCAATCTGAAGTCAGCAAGGGACACAGATGTCAAAAGAAGTCAGTACCAAACAAAAGTGGTAATCAACTGTTTCCTTCAAATCCTGGATAATACGTCGAGACGTGCTATTACAGATGATGCCATGAGTATTAAGGCTATGTTACATGCCGAAATTTTGTACAAGGGAAAGTTTTGCACAGGGATGAAAAGGCAGTGGTCTTAAAGATCCCAGAGGTGCCCTGCCGCACGTCTGCGCCGTTTCTCCTTGGTGAGAAATCCTTTGAGAGAGAAAGTTGATGGCCGTCTATAAGAAAGGGGAGCCCGCAAAAGAGCTCTTGCATGACCATGGGATAGGTATGTTTTTAATGAACCTATAAAAAAGAAAAATGAGAAAGAAAATTAAGGTCCGCATAGGGTCAAGCCATACTATAAACTTTTTCCGCAGTATGCCTCCGGTGCTACCCAAGGTATTTTAAGTGCGTAATTATGCACACGCGGTACGTATGTCACAACCTTATGGGGCGGTCGGCAGAGGTGAAACTTCTATTCAAGCGCTGGTTCCATTGAGCTATCGTTCTGTAGCATAGATCGAACTCGCTTGGCAGTGTCAGGGGTCTTAATGATTGACGAGTTGTTCGGCTTGATTAGGTCGTTCTGTACCTCGGCTGCTAGGGTCGCGGTGTGTGCTCCTCATTACAGAGGGAGCGCTCCATATTTTCCATTAATTGTGATAACGCCGCGCGGTCCGGGCATTTTGAGCTTTAAGTAAGCACAATGTGGGACTGCATTAAAGCGGGCGAAAGCAGTTCGTCCAAGCAGCGCATGATAGCCACTTCGAAAAGGGACGAGGTCAAATATCAAGTCGTCGTTTCGAAAGTTGTCCGGAGAACCAAAGACTACTTAAATTGTTAGAGAGCCCATACAACGGGCCTCCACGCCGGATATATCTCCTTTGAAGGTAGTATTACTAGGCTTAATTATTGATGGGTCAATACCCATCTTATGGATAGTGTCTTGATAGATCAGGTTCAAACTACTGTCGCCGTCCATAAGGACTCTAGTGAGATGGTATCCATCAATGATGGGATCGAGTACCAGGGTCACCGAACCTCCATGACGGATACTAGTTTGGTGGTCCCTGCAATCGAAGGTGATCGAACAAGCCGACCATGGGTTGAATTTTGGGGCGACGGGCTCTACGACGTAGACGTCCCTTAGTGCACGCTTGCGCTCATTCTTTGGGATATGTCTGACATATATCATGTTCACTATTTTCACCTCGAGGGGAAACTTCTTCTGTCCCGCTGCGTTTGGAGGGCGAGGCTCGTCATCGTCCTCACTTTGAGGCCCTTTCCCCTTGTGTTCGGTATTTAATTTCTGGCCTATTTAAAAACCCAGCAGTTTCTGTTGGAGTGGTTGGCAGGCTTGTCAGTGTTTCCATGAATCTGGCAAGGCCAATCTAGTATTTGTCCAGGTTGGATGGACCATCTCTATTGCCTTTGAATGGCTTCTCCTGCTGACCGGGTTTGGAGCCGCTGAATCCGGCATTTACCGTCGTATCCTTAGTTTCTTCGTTATTGTTCTGGCACTTGTTTTTGTTATGCCGTGGCCTTCCATTGCCATACCTGGCTTCAGAGGTGCCGGGGTCACTGGTGCTATTAATTCTACGAGCTAACCAGCTATCTTCTCCCGTGTAGAAGCGGGTCATAAGTGTAGTAAGAGCTGCCATAGTTTTTGTCTTTTCCTGACCGAGGTGCTAGGCGAGCCATTCGTCACGGAAGTTGTGCTTAAAGGCCACTAAGGCTTCGGCGTCCGGACAGTCAACAATTTGGTTGTTTTTAATTAAGAACCAAGTCTTGAGTTTACGGGCCGACTCTCCGAGTTGCTGGACTATCTGATTGAGGTCGTCAGTGTCCGGTGGCCGGACATATGTGCCTTGAACGTTATCTGGAAAAGCATCCTCCAAGTCCTCCCAACTGCTAATGGAGTTCTCTGGGAGGCTATTCGACCAGTGCCGTGTTGGTCCTTTTAGTATTAGGGGAAGGTATATAGTGGCGTGGAGATCATCACCGCGAGCCATACCAATGTGGAGAAGAAAATCTTCAATCCATACGGCGGGATCTATAGTTCCATCATATGCCTCGATGTTTACGGGTTTAAACCCTTCTAGAAATTGGTGCTGAAGTACCTCGTCGGTAAATCAAGTTGGGTGTGCGGCACCTCTATATCGGGCCACATCACGACGGAGTTCGAATGACGTCTGTGTTCGGTTCTCGGCCCGAACATGGTTATGATTGTCATGCCAGGCTTCTTGGTTGTCGTCTCATGTTGGAGCACGTCCCCTGGATCTGTAGATTGATCTGGTATGGCTGGCTCTATTGTCCAGGTCCTGACATATGTCGTACATGTAATCCGAAGCATCTACCTTTTTGCCTCTACAGCGAGGTGGTGTGGGCTGGCGTTCGGCATAATTGGCCGCTTTGTCCCATCCACGTGGTGGTCGGTCCAGTTGGTCAACATGGTTATATCTTGACGATATTGGCTCAAGGGCCTCGTCGTCGAATTGTGGTAGTAGTCTACACTTTAGGTAGATCTTTATTGGGCACTCGAGGTCGTATTCTTCAGCAGCCAGGACCTTGGTCCATCTGTCAGTGAGTGTATCCTGTTCGGCTTGAAGCTGATGGTGTTTCTTTTTCAGGCTCCTCGATGTGGCGATAAGGTGTCACTCATCCTGCTCGAACGTGGGCTCAACTGGGTGGTTGGAGTCTTCGGCGTTGTCCGGAGTGTTGTTATCTAAAGTGTCAGTATTACTTTCTTTTTCCCAACGTGATTGTGAGCGGCGCCGCTGACGTCAGCACTTTGGTGGTGCCTCGATAGGTTTTTCCTCAATCGGATCCTGAGTGCTATCATCATCCTTCTTCCCGAGCGTATCCACCATGTACACGGTGAAAGTAGAAGTGGCCATCCAACGCCCAGTGATAGGCAGGTTTTGGCCTAGTTCGGCTCCGGCGTCGTCATCCATACCGTCGATGTCTTCAGAGGCATAGTCTAGCATGTTGGTTAGGTCCTCAACAGTGGCTATTAAGTGGGTGGTGGGTGGGACGCAAAATTCCCCGCTCTCAGCCCCTAGTTCAGGCTAGGCGTTGTTAGGAAGTGACTCTTCCGTGACGGGGAGAGATCACATTAAGTCCAAAGCCACAATTAGGAGCGAAAGCTGGACGGGTGACTAAGGACCTGCGGAGTTGGGCCTGGTATACACCACTTGACCATGCTTAGTGGACGCAAACCTCGAGAGTTTGGAGTTGGCATCCAGAGATGAGTTTGGCTTCCCGGTGACAGGGAGAGTCCTGTTTGACTCCAGGTCTGTTGACAACATGGTGACCTCTGGGTCTGCTGTAGGGAGCTCCATGACAGGACAAAGTCCGGTGGGGCTTAGCCTCCCGTCTTCGGATAGAGTGGTCCGCTCTAGATCAAAGGCTCGGGCAAGCATGAAAATTGATCCTTGAACGGAGTCTGATGGTGGATCCGAGAACTCTTCGAAGATCAAGTCTCCTCGGATATCAAGGATGTAATTCAAGCTTCCAAACCTGATCTGATGAGCAGGGGCATACCTATCGATCTGTTCGAGGTGACCAATTGAATTGGCACGTAGAGTGAAGCTGCCAAATAAAAAGAGCTAACCAGGGAGAAAGGTTTCTCTGGAAACGACATGGTCGCCGACGACAAGTCGAGCCATCGATCCTTCTGTTGACAACCCAGTGCAACTCTCAATGAAAGCACCAATGTCGGTGTTGTCGGATTTTGGGTTCTGGCAAAACCTTGAGGTTCGAACACTGGGGTGCACACGAAGATCTCTCCCCCCTCTAGTTCGCACATACCATGATCTCACAGCCTAGCTCGATGAACCCAAAGAACACGAGACACAAGAGTTTCTACTGCTTCGGGCCACCGATGTGGTGTAATACCCTACTCTAGTGTGGTGTGGTGGATTGCCTCTTGGGCTGAGGATGAACAGTTATAAGGGAAGAACAACCTCCTGAGGAGAGGTGCTCTTGTGCTCGGTGAGTGTGGTGGCTTTGGTGGAATGGATCTGGTCCAAGATGAGGTTGCCCCTCTCTACGGTAGAGGCTAGTCCTATTTATAGAGGCCGGGTCCTCTTCCCAAATATTAGGCGGGAAGGGATCCCAAAACGACGAATTTGGAAGGGGACAACTAGTATAAGCTATCCTGACAAAAGTAGTCTTCATCTGCCAAAGGTTCTGGTGGTGACGCCGTCTTGGGCTCCACGGTGACCTCCGTGCTGCTGTCCTGCTGGTCTTGGTCTTGTTGCACCGATATGGAAACCTTTGCCTGATGCCTCGAGACTCCTCGCCTGCGCTTGCCTCTTTAGCACGAAAGAGGAAACGAGGAGACTACGCGCTGTGGTGCCCGCCTGGCACCGGTCGTCATGGCTTGTGTCACAAAAACCTCACGAGGTGTCCCTTGCCTTGATCTCTGCCCCCCTCGTGAGACAGGCTGGTCAGGCCACCCCTGAGGAGGTCTTGCGTCGTCCGCCTCGTGAGGCTTGGCCCCTCGCGAGGGTCTTGAGTGTTTGCTGGTGACGACGGTCCGTACAGGGCCGCTAATGGAGCCAGGCCGTTGGCCGCAGGGAGGCAAGTCTGGGGACCCCCATTCCCAGAACACCGACAGTAGCCCCCGGTCCCAGGGTGCGCTCGGACTTGGCTTCAAGGCGAAGCCATAGGATATGTGCGGAGCGCCGCGGGCCCCAACAACCTGCGGCCCCACTTGACGCGTGGCGATTGATTGGACGTGGGCGTCTCCGCTTCCCCATGCCGCCTCGGCAACTGCCCAACTTGACGGGTCCTTCCTGCATGCAAAAAAAGATCATTATTACCTTAGATCGTGGAGGCCAGCGTTTGGCCCCCACTTAGCTATAAATGGGAAGAGGGTGGCGAAGCCCCTATCACCCATCTCTTCCTTTGCTTCTCCCACTCCTTCTTCTTCCTCGCTTTACTGCCGGCAGCGACACCCATGGCACCTGCGAAGAAGCTCTCGGCTGTAGAGAAAGGGAAGGCTCGCCAGGAGGAGCCTGGCTCACCGCTGCCCAAGAGGGGGCACGGACGTCCCCACAAGCACACCATGACCCCCGTCGCGGCCCCTCACGGTCGCGGTGCCGCATCTTCGCGTGGTGGTGGTCGCCCGAGTCATGGGAGCCCCGTCGATGAAGGGAGGCGCGTCGTGGTCGCGCGGCCGCCCAGGCCGGACTTCCACTCCGCGGAAGTGCTGCTGGAGTTCGTCGTGTGGTCAGAGAACCCTACCGGCACTTGGCTTCAGCTCCCGCGCTTCTTTGCCGGCGAGCTGCCAGCCACTGGTCCAGGCGGTCTCTGGATGCAGGCGGACGGCTGTGATACGTCTCCAACTTATCTATAATTTTTATTGTTCCATGATATTATATTATCTGTTTTGGATGTTTAATGGGCTTAATTATACACTTCTATATTATTTTGGGGACTAACCTACTAACCCAAGGCCTAGTGCAAATTGTTGTTTTTTTGCCTATTTCAGTATTTCGCAGAAAAGGAATATCAAATGGAATCCAAACGGAATGAAACTTTCGGGAGAGTTATTTTTGGAACAAAGATGATCTAGGGGACTTGGAGTAGACGTCAAGAAAGAAGCGAGGCGGCCATGAGGCAAGGAGGCGCACGTGCCCCCGTGGGCGCGCCCCCACCCTCATGGGCCCCTCGCAGCTCCAACGACCTACTTCTTCCTCCTATATATATCCATATACCCCGAAAACATCCAGGAGCACCACGAAACCCTATTTCCACCGCCGCAACCTTCTGTACCCAAGAGATCCCATCTTGGGGCCTTTTCTGGAGCTCCGCTGGAGGGGGAATCGATCACGGAGGGCTTCTACATCAACACCATAGCCTCTCTGATGATCTCTACTCCTAATGGAGCAGTTGGTGAATAGTCTTCATGGTTTATTTTCGCTTGGTTTTTTTCGTCTCTCGTCCCACCACCCCCTCCCACCCTGGTCCATCGGTTTATTTTTCTCTCCACTCTTTATTACAACCAGAACTTTCCTAACGTATAACAAATCACACATCTAACTTCCTTAAATTATGCAAATCAATCGATTCCTTTTATTGGTTCAATTTGTCTTAGGAAACAAATAACAGATTTTCAGGAAACAAATAATTTTTTTTAATCTAACTTTCCTAACTTATCTTAATCAATCGATTTCTCTCGTTAGTGAAATTTGTTTCAGGAAACAAATAACAGACATGTCACAAACTTTCCTCCCAATAAATAGTTTCTTAACATTTGCAAACTTTCCTAATCATACACATCACAAACGGGCATGTACTGATATCACGTTACCAAACAATAAAACCCCATTTGCATAGAAATTAGTTCAAAATCCTAACTTTCCTAAATTTTTACCTTTCCTTGATAACAACCAATATTTCCTATGTTTTCCACCTATAGAAGGAAATCACCCCTCCATCGATATTAGCATTTTTTTGGAATGAGATCTCCAGGTTATGATTTTTTGCGATTCTTTCCAATTGTGACCTCTCCTTCCGCTCTGGCTCCTTCTCGCATAAACACCTCCACCACAGCCAGCTGACGCCACCCTAGACCTCCTGCCTCTCCACAACTTCTCCGCCACCTCCTCCTCGTACTCCATTGACAATCCCTCTACCATGTTTTTCCACGGCGGTGTCGAGGACATGGCACAGTAGCATACCAGCGGTAGAGCAGCGCATAGCAGCAGGAAGCAGCACGCAGCAGGCGAGGCAAGCGGCCGGCGTGGCTGAGGGGGCGGCCGACAGAAGATGGCCGTGACAGGAGGGGGCGCGAGGCAGGGGTGCGACTGCGGGGTGAGCAAAGGGATAGGCGGCAGTAGATGGAGCGAGCGCAGCTAGCGAGAGTGTGGCGCGTGGCCAGGGTGTGCTTCGCGCGGGTCATAGTGGTGTGGTGGCTGCGGCGAGCGCGACAGCAGTGGCGGGCGCGATCGATGCGGTGTGGCACAGGCGTGGGCATGGAGAGGGAGTGGCCCCGCGGGCGCGGATGAAGAGCAGCAGGCTCGGGCATGGCCGCGCATAGGAGCGGGCATGTCCCACAGGGTCAATCTGAGGA
This sequence comes from Triticum urartu, assembly GCF_003073215.2. Taxonomy (NCBI): domain Eukaryota; kingdom Viridiplantae; phylum Streptophyta; class Magnoliopsida; order Poales; family Poaceae; genus Triticum; species Triticum urartu. The sequence continues at coordinate 303,205,072 of NC_053027.1, forward strand.
GCTCGGTGGCTACCCCTGCAATGGCCATGGTAGATGGCAATTCTCGGCCACGATGAAATACCTAACGAGAGCAAACGAGAGGGGAAACAGGGGAAAGGCAAGGGGAGATCACGATGGTGTCAATGGCGCCCTAGGGGAAGACAGGGGAGCTCGGGGCGGCACGGATCGAACGACAATGTTACGGTGGCCGAAGGTTGAGGAAGACGGCATCGACATCATTGAGGGGGTGCTGGACTTGATCTCGTTGGCGCAGACGAAGTAGCGGAGGAGTTTGGAGCTCCTCGAGAAGCTCCTAGCCTGCAGGGAGAGCAGTGGCTGTGTGGCCGTGGCGTTTGACTTCGTCCAGATCGATAGGATCAAGCGAGCGAGGAGGAGAAGTGGATCTGGGAGGGGCGTCAAGGAGTGAGGCCACGGGGGGCAGGGGAGGCAGGGTGTCACCCTTATACATTCCCCTTCGATGCCGGCGAGGTGGTCGGGTGGGAGCTCTGCTCTGTAGCGACGTGGCTCGGGGAAATATAAGTTGTGGTGGCAAATATAATACACATAATCCATATTGTTATGCACTAGCGCATGTGCATGTGAAATAGATGGATTATGATCCCGTACCCAATAATATGGGTATGTGTGTTTTATAGAGAGAGAGAGAGGGATAGAGTGAGGAAGAGGGACGGAGAGTGTGTGTGTGAGAGAATTTGATGGTAAAAAATGTCGCCAATGTCACTTTATATGTATGAGAATATTAAATGTCATATTAACATAACTGATATTGAACTCTTAAAGTTAATGTGGCCCCGTTGCAACGGACGGGCGTTCTTCTAGTGTGGGAGTAGTTTACCACAGACCTGCGGGTCCATAGTTATTAGCTAGATGGTTTCTTCTCTCTCTTTGGATCCCAATACAAAGTTCTCCTCAATCTTCTGGGAGATCTATTCGATGTATTTGTTTTTGCGGTGTGTTTGTCAAGATCCGATGAATTGTGGGTTTATGATCAAGTTTATCTATGAGCAATATTTGATTCTTCTCTGAAATCTTTTATGTATGATGTGTTATCTTTGCAAGTCTCTTCGAATTATCAGTTTCGTTTGGCCTACTAGATTGATCTTTCTTGCAATGGGAGAAGTGCTTAGCTTTAGTTTCAATCTTGCGGTGTCCTTTCCTAGTGACAGCAACGGCAGCAGGGCACGTATTGTATTCTTGCCATCGAGGATAAAAAGATGGGGTTTATATCATATTGCTTGAGTTTATCCGTCTACATCTTGTCATCTTGCCTAATGCGTTACTCTGTTCTTATGAACTTAATACTCTAGATGCATGCTGGATAGCGGTGGATGTGTGGAGTAATAGTACTAGATGCAGAATCGTTTTGGTCTACTTGTCGCAGACGTGATGCCTATATACATGATCATGCCTAGATATTCTCATAATTATGCACTTTTCTATCAATTGCTCGACAGTAATTTGTTCACCCACCATAATACTTATGCTATCTTGAGAGAAGCCACTAGTGAAACCTATGGCCCCCGGGTCTATCTTTTATCATATAAGTTTCCAATCTATTTTAATTTGCAATCTTTACTTTCAATCTATATCATAAACATACCAAAAATATTTATCTTATTATCTCTATCAGGTCTCACTCTCGTAAGTGACCGTGAAGGGATTGACAACCCCTTTATCGCGTTGGTTGCGAGGTTCTTATTTGTTTGTGTAGGTACAAGGGACTTGCGTGTAGTCTCCTACTGGATTGATACCTTAGTTCTAAAAAACTGAGGGAAATACTTATGCTAGTTTGCTGCATCACCCTTTCCTCTTCAAGGGAAAACCAACGCAGTGCTCAAGCGGTAGCAAGAAGGATTTCTGGCGCCGTTGCCGGGGAGATCTGCGCACAAGTCAAGACATACCAAGTACCCATCACAAACTCTTATCCCTCACATTACATTATTTGCCATTTGCATCTCGTTTCCTCTCCCCCACTTCACCTTTGCCATTTTATTCGCCCTCTTTTTCCGTTCACCTCTTTTTCGCTAGCTTCCTGTGTCTCCGTGTGTCGTCATGGCTAATCCTTCTATCATTGTTAGTACTCCCGATCATGAAGTTCTTAATTTTAAACAAAGGGAGGGAGAATATCTAAAAGATGCTTGGCATAGAATTTGCAATGCTTAGAATAGATCTACTAGGAAGCAATCCACTTCCGTTCTTCTTAGCAATTTTTATGTAGGCATCACTCCTTGGAACAGTATATTCTTGATACCATTACCGGAGGGAATTTCTTGGGTAGCCATACTTTTGATTCTTATAATGCTATGATAGATTTGTTTGGCCCACCACCTCTTTTGGTTAATGGAACTATTTTAGCTTTGGAACATATGATGCAAAGGCTTGAAATTATTGAAAATAAAGTTGCCTCTGTGGAGTTGATTGAAAATTTGGATAAAAAGATCCATAACCAAATCACCCAATATGGATCTAAGGTAGGGGTTACTCTGAATTTTTTTAAAGAAAAAGAACCTATAGTTAATGAAAGAATAGATCAAGATTCCACAAGAATTGGTAAACTTGAGGATATTATTACTAATATAGGGTCTGCCTTTCCATCCATTAAAAATACTTCAAATCCTCCTACTACCAAGATTGCCAAATTAATGTATGTTCCTAAAAATAAGGGTGAATCTTCTAGTAAGGAAAATGCGGATCTCAAATCAATAAGTGTTCGCCCCAACTTCTTCCATATCATTAAGGAACCTTTTGCTACAAATGAATTTCTTGATTTCTTGGCTATGAGTTTCATCATTAATAAAAAGAAGGAAACTCCCAAGGGTTATAAGTGTTCTATTGAAGAATTGCCTACCAAAGATGATAATACCTAGATCTATTCTTGCTTTTATGCCTAGCTAGGGGCGTTAAACGATAGCGCTTGTTGGGAGGCAACCCAATTTTATTTTTGTTTCTTGCCTTTTGGTTCTGTTTAGTAATAAATAATTCATCTAGCCTCTTTTTATATGTGGTTTTATGCTTTTAATTAGTGTTTGTGCCAAGTAGAACCTTTGGGAAGACTTGGTGGAAGTTTTTGCGATCTTGCTGTAAAAAACAGAAACTTTAGCGCTCACGAGATTTGCTGTCATATTTTACTGGAGAGTGATATTAGGTTTATTATTTTTGAAGATGATTAATAGAAAAATTCCTTATGTCCACCAATTTATTTCAGAATTTTTGGGGTTACAGAAGTATTCAAAACCTACAGATTACTACAGACTGTTCTGTTTTTGATAGATTCTGTTTTTCATGTGTTGTTTGCTTATTTTGATGAATCTCTGGCTAGTATCGGAGGTTATGAACCAGACAGAAGTTGGAATACATTAGGTTTAACACAAATATAAATAAAGAATGAGTTCATTACAGTACCTTAACTGTGGTTTGTTTTGTTATACTAACGGAGCTCATGAGATTTTTTGTTGAGTTTTGTGTTGTGAAGTTTTCAAGTTTTGGGTAAAGATTTGATGGATTATGGAATAAGGAGTGGCAAGAGCCTAAGCTTGGGGATGCCCAAGGCACCCCAAGGTAAAATTCAAGGACAACCAAAAGCCTAAGCTTGGGGATGCCCCGAAAGGCATCCCCTCTTTTGTCTTCGTTCATCGATAACTATACTTGAGGCTATATTTTTATTCACCACATGATATGTGTTTTGCTTGGAGCGTATTGTATGATTTGAGTCTTTGCTTTTTGGTTTACCACAATCATCCTTGCTGTACACACCTTTTGGGAGAGATACACATGAATCAGAATTTATTATAATACTCTATGTGCTTCACTTATATCTTTTGAGCTAGATAATTTTGCTCTAGTGCCTCACTTATATCTTTTAGAGCACGGTGGTGGTTTTATTTTTTAGAAATTATTGATCTCTCGTGCTTAACTTGTATTATTTTGAGAGTCCCTTAGAACAGCATGGTAGCTTGCTTTGGCTATAAAATTGGTCCAAATATGATAGGCATCCAAGATGGGTATAATAAAAACTATCATAAAAAGTGCATTGAATACTATGAGAAGTTTGTTACTTGATAATTGTTTTGAGATATAAAGGTGGTGATATTAGAGTTGTGCTAGTTGACTAGTTGTGAATTTGAGAAATACTTGTGTTGAAGATTGCAAGTCCCGTAGCATGCACGTATGGTAACCGTTGTGTAACAAATTTGAAACATGAAGTGTTCTTTGATTGTCTTCCTTATGAGTGGCGGTCGGGGACGAGCGATGGTCTTTTCCTACCAATCTATCCCCCTAGGAGCATGCGCGTAATGCTTGGTTTTTGATGACTTGTAGATTTTTGCAGTAAGTATGTGAGTTCTTTATGACTAATGTTGAGTCCATGGATTATACACACTCTCACCTTTCCATCATTGGTAGCCTCTTCGGTACCGTGCATTGCCCTTTCTTACCTTGGGAGTTGGTGCAAAATTTGCCGGTGCATCCAAACCCCGTGATATGATACGCTCTATGACACATAAACATCCTTATATATTCCTCAAAACAGACACCATACCTAACTATTATGGCATTTCCATAGCCATTCCGAGATATATTGCCATGCAACTTGCCACCATTTCATTTATGACACGTTTCATCATTGTCATATTGCCTTGCATGATCATGTAGTTGACATCGTATTTGTGGCAAAGCCACCATGCATAATTTATCATACATGTCACTCTTGATTCATTGCCCTTCCCGGTACATCGCCGGAGGCATTCATGTAGAGTCATATTTTGTTCTAGTATCGAGTTGTAAATAAATATAAGTGTGATGATCATCATTAATAGAGCATTGTCCCCCCAAAAAAGAGAAAGGCCAAATAAAAAAAGAAAGTCCCAAAAAAAGAAATAAAAGATATAAAAAGGGACAATGCTACTATCCTTTTTTTCCACACTTGTGTTTCAAAGTAGCACCATGATCTTTATGACAGAGAGTCTATTGTTTTGTCACTTTCATATACTAGTGGGAATCTTTCATTATAGAACTTGGCTTGTATATTCCAACAATGGGCTTCCTCAAATGCCCTAGGTCTTCGTGAGCAAGCAAGTTGGATGCACACCCACTTAGTTTCTTTTGTTGAGCTTTCATACATTTATAGCTCTAGTGCATCCGTTGCATGGCAATCCCTACTCCTTGCATTGACTTTATCCTTGCATTGACTTTATCATACATTTATGGCTCTAGTGCATCCGTTGCATGGCAATCCCTACGCGTCAATGTGAGACTTTATCCTTTTTTGTCTTCTCCACATAACCCCCATCATCATATTCTATTACACCCATAGTGCTATATCCATGGCTCACGATCATGTATTGCGTGAAAATTGAAAAAAGTTTGAGATTACTAAAGTATGAAACAATTGCTTGGCTTGTCATCGGGGTTGTGCATGATGAGAGCATTCTTGTGTGACGAAAATTGAGCATGACCAAACTATATGATTTTGTAGGGATGAACTTTCTTTTGCCATGTTATTTTGAGAAGACATGACTTCTTAGTTATTATGCTTGAAGTATTATTATTTTATGTCAATATAAAACTTTTGTCTTGAATCTTTCGGATCTGAACATTCATGCCACAATAAAGAAAATTACATTGAGAACTATATTAGGTAGCATTCCACATCAAAAATTCTATTTTTATCATTTACCTACTCGAGGACGAGCAGTAATTAAGCTTCGGGATGCCTGATACGTCTCCAACATATCTATAATTTTTTATTGTTCCATGCTATTATATTATCTGTTTTGGATGTTTAATGGGCTTATTTATACACTTCTATATTATTTTTTGGACTAACCTACTAACCCAAGGCCCAGTGCAAATTGATGTTTTTGCCTATTTCAGTATTTCGCAGAAAAGGAATATCAAACGGAATCCAAATGGAATGAAACCTTTGGGAGAGTTATCTTTGGAACAAACGTGATCTAGGGGACTTGGAGTAGACGTAATGAAAGAAGCGAGGAGGTGAAAGGATCGAGAAGAGGTGTCTAGAGGGTGGGGGTGATTAGACACTAGGTGCTAAAAGTTACAGTTTTTTAGATTCTTTAGGTTGAAGTGGATTTTTGACACAAGTTTAATAAACACAATACATATCAAGCAAGCATGCAAAGAGTATATGAGCAGCGGAAAGTAAAGCTTGCAACTTGCAAGAATGTAAAGGGAAGGGTTTGGAAGATTCAAACACAATTGGAGACACGGAGATTTTTGAGACGTGGTTCCGATAGGTGGTGCTATCATACATCCACATTGATGGAGACTTCAACCCATGAAGGGTAACGGTTGTGCGAGTCCACGGAGGGCTCCACCCACGAAGGGTCCATGAAGAAGCAACCTTGTCTACCCCACCATGGCCATCGCCCACGAAGGACTTGCCTCACTAGCGGTAGATCTCCACGAAGTAGGTGATCCCCTTGCCCTTACAAACTCCTTGGTTCAACTCCACAATCTTGTCGGAGGCTCCCAAGTGACACCTAGCCAATCTAGGAGACACCACTCTCCAAGAAGTAACAAATGGTGTGTTGATGATGAACTCCTTGCTCTTGTGCTTCAAATGATAGTCTCCCCAACACTTAACTCTCTCTCACAGGATATGGATTTGGTGGAAAGAAGATTTGAGTGGAAAGAAACTTGGGGAAGGATAGAGATCAAGATTCATTTGGTAGGAATGGAATATTTTGGTCTCAACACAAGTGTAGGTGGTTCTCTCTCAGAAAATATATGTTGGAAGTGTTGGTTTGTTCTGATGGCTCTCTCCACGAATGAAGAGGAGGTGGAGGGGTATATATAGCCTCCACACAAAATCTAACTGTTACACATAACTTCCCAAACTCGGTGGGACCGAATGGTTAAACTCGGTCTGACTGATTTAGCAAAGCTAGTGACCGTTAGGGTTTTCGGTGCGACCGAAAAGCAACTCGGTAGGACCGATATGATTAGGGTTAGGCATAACGTAATCTCGGTGAGACCGATTACACAAACTCGGTGAGACCGATTTTGGTAATAAGATAACCAGAGAGTTGGTCAGGTAAACTCGGTGGGACCGATCGTTCATTTCGGTGAGACCGAAATGTTACAAAAGGGAACTAGAGAGTTTACATTGCTGTTTCGGTGGGACCGATCACAAGTTTTGGTGAGACTGAAAGGATTGCAATAGGCAACAGAGAGTTTGCAATCCCATCTCAGTGAGACCGAGATCCCTATCGGTGAGACCGATTTGCCTAGGGTTTGTGGCAGTGACTGTGATATTTGAAACTCAATGTCGCCGGATAGAAAGAATCGGTGGGGCCGAGTTTGACTTTTGGTTTAGGTCATATGTGGATGTGAGAAAGTAGTTGAGGGTTTTGGAGCATATCACTAAGCATTTTGAGCAAGAACCTCATTAAGCAACACCTCATCCCTCCTTGATAGTATTGGCTTTTCCTATAGACTCAATGTGATCTTGAATCACTAAAATGGAAAATTTAGAGTCTTAAGCTTTGAGCTTGAGCCAATCCTTTGTCCTTATCATCTTGAAGGGGTTTCACATCCTCTAGTCCATGCCACTTCACTATTGAACTTATCTGAAACATACTAGATAAAAATGTTAGTCTAACAAGAGATATGTTGACATTAATTACCAAAACCACCTAGGGAGCACTTGTGCTTTCAATATCCCCCTTTTTGGTAATTGATGACAACATACATCAAAGCTTTACATCAAGATATTAAGAGTAGTAAGTAAAGCTTTGGAAAGACATGTAACTTGCATAGGCTCCCCCTACATGTATGCAATCATGTGATTGTGGAATATAGGAGCATGTGAATGCATAAACATGATAGAGTAAGCAATGTGTTACATGTATCTTGGATATATGCATCAGAGAAAATGATGAAAATATGAGAAATGTACCTTCATGCTTATGAGTCCTTCTTGCAAACAGTATGTACATCAGCAAGAATTTCTCATTCACATGACTATGATGCATATACTTACCTTGTGGTCTTGAGTTGGCTTAGGATGGGATGAACCTGCATAAACAAGGTTAGATAACACAGATAGACCTATTGGCCAGAGCAAACAAGAGAGACCACAAGAAAACCCAGACTGGGATGACATGTAGAGTAAGTACTAAGTACCACATTGGATATAGACATGTCCCCAAAGGTAAAGATGTGCAATAAATTCAAAGATTTCCTTCCCTTAGATGTCTTGCTCCCCCTGAATCTAACATGGGATATTTGGAGAAGATAGGGAACATAAAATCAAAGCTCAAAGGAAATAAACAGAGCTAACATGAACATGTATTTCCCCTCTTGAAGACATGTGACTTCTCTCCTCTTGAAGACCAAGCATCTGGGGTTTCTTTCTTCCCTAGAGTATTATCTCCCCCTATAGATCTGATTAGGCTTTGATGTGATGATCTCTCTCTCCCCCTTTGACATCAATTTCCAAGAAGAGTTCTTCTGGATTTTTGTCACGATGGGTTTGGTCCTTGAGCCACAGAACAAAGCAGCAAGTTGAGTAGGATGCTGGTCGAGGACAAGATTCATTGAGTGAAGCTGGATTAAAAAGAATTCAGAAACAAGTGGCAAGATGTTTTTCCTGCAGTGAAATCGGTGGCACCGAGTTTGGTGTTTCGGTGGCACCGAAAGGGTTCGGTTGGACCGAAGTAAACAGCCCGTTGTGACCGCGTTCATCACAGAGAAAACACTTGTCACCTCATCTCACTAGACAAGTAAGATCTCACAAGGATTTGCAAGGCATTTAATGCAGAAGATGCAGAACAGAAAATAAAAGAGAAGAAACTAAAAAGAATAGAGATGAAGTTTTACTTGAATTAAAGAGGAAAACAAATATGAATGAGACATATGCAAGAGCACAGAAAAGAACACAAGAGAACTTCATCTAGAATTGGGCGGTGACAAAGTCACCTATGTTAGAGTATATTGACTTAGGAGTCAAGTGAGATCACTTGATCTTTGGTCATACTCATCATTTAAGCTCAAAATGGGGTTACCATTTTTCGTTAAAGCATCTTGATGTATTCACATCTTGTTGAGTTGCTTTAGCCCATGACTTGGAGTAAAGCTTCTCTAAGATGGAATAACATACCTTGGGTGGTGGTGTTGATCATGATCATGTAGTTGGACTTGTCTGGGTTGCTCAAGGTTGATGTAGCTCATCAAGAGTTGGGAGCACCACTTTGAGTTTGAGTTCATCGACCTAAATGGATTAGTTCTTGCAAGGAAGAGCACTTGAGTATCCAAAATGACAATCATGATAGAATTTGTCAAAGGGTATGTTTGAATGGTTGCGTGCTTCCTTGTCTTCGTCCACCATTGTGTAGTGAATTGGTGATATAGAAATTGCTCAGGATGTGAGTGAGTTGCAATCTCATAGATTTCGATTCATCCAAGTACCTACACAGGTTAGATAGCATGCAAGGTGCAAATATATCCAAGACATAGGATAGTCAACATAAGAGAAATATCAAGGATTAGTCATAGGCTCATTCCTTGCATGTATCAAATGGAGTTCCCGCTCCAAGTTTGAATCATCAATGATGTTCAATTCACCTCTTAACCTGCAAAACACTTTCTCATCAAGTGGTTTGATAAATATATCCTCCAATTGCTTATCAGTGCGAACATGCTTAAGATTAATGTCCCCTTTGGCAACATGATCTCGAATGAAATGATGACAAACTTCAATATGCTTAGTTCGAGAATGTTGCACGAGATTGTGAGCAATCTTAATAGCACTTTCGTTGTCACAAAGCAATGGCACATGTTTCACATTGATCCCATAATCTTTAAGAGTTTGGGTCATCCAAAGTAATTGAGCACAACATGATCCAGTGGCAATGTATTCCGCTTCGGCGGTGGATAAGGATACCGAGTTTTGTTTCTTGGAGGACCAGGAGACAAGAGATCTACCAAGAAATTGACAAGTACCCGAAGTTGACTTTCTATCAACGTTGTCACCGGCATAGTCCGAACCGGAGTAGCCAACAAGATCAAAGGAAGCCCTCTTTGGATACAAAATGCCAAAATTTGGTGTATGGATTAAGTATCTCACTATCCTTTTCACGTCCTTAAGATGACATTCTTTAGGAGCAGCTTCATATCGTGGACACATGCACACACTTAGCATAATATCGGGACGTGAAGCACATAGATATAACAATGAACCAATCATAGAGTGATAAACCTTTTGATCAACAGGTTGACCATCTTTGGTTAAATCAAGATGTCCACTAGTAGGTATGGGTGTAGTCATACCTTTGCATTCTTGCATATTGAACTTCTTGAATAAGTCCTTGGTGTACTTTGTTTGAGATACAAAGGTTCCTTCCTTAGTTTGCTTGATTTGCAAACCAAGAAAGAATTTGAGTTCACTCATCATCGACATCTCAAACTTCTCCGACATGAGCTTTCCAAACTTTTCACTAAAATGAGGGTTAGTTGATCCAAATATAATATCATCAACATAAATTTGGCATACAAATAGTTCTCCGTTAACCCTTTTAGTAAAAAGAGTAGAATCTATTTTTCCAATTTCACAGCCTTTTTCAATAAGAAACTTGCTCAAGCATTTATACCATGATCTAGGAGCTTGTTTAAGACCATAAAGAGATTTGGGAAGTTTGTAAATATGATTAGGTTTCTTAGGATTGACAAATCCGGGTGGTTTCTTAACATAAACTTCCTCCTCAATTTCACCATTCAGAAAAGCACTTTTATTGTCCATTTGGTATAAGGTGATATCATGATGATTAGCATAGGCAAGTAAGATGTGAATTGACTCAAGTCTAGCAACCGGGGCATATGTCTCACCATAGTCCATACCTTCGACTTGAGTGTAGCCTTGGGCGACTAGGCGTGCTTTGTTGCGGACAACTTGACCATCTTCATCTTGCTTGTTATGAAACACCCATTTGGTACCAATGATGTTGTGGTTGTTGTTGGGCTTTTCAATCAATGTCCACACTTGATTTCTCTCAAAGTTGTGTAGCTCTTCATGCATAGCATTTATCCAATCTGGATCTTCCAATGCTTCTTCAACCTTCATAGGTTCAATGCGAGAGATGAATGAGTAATGTTCACAAAAGTTAGCTAAATGAGTTTTTGAGTGAGTGATTCTCCTGGTTTGGATATCATTGTAGATTTGCTCGATGGTATGATCTTTAGCAATTCTTGCTCGAACTCATGAAAGCTTTTGCTTGGATCTTGGTTGAACATCTTCTTCATCTTGTTCTTCTTCTTGGCCTTCCTCATTGTTGACATTGTCATTCTCTTGTCGTGGTGGAGAAGGAGGTTGGTGGCATTCCTCTTGATGCACTTCCTCGTTTTCTTCATCCTTATGTGTCCCACTTGTGGATGCTTCCTTAACAACTCTTGGTTCACCTTGTTGTCATGTAGAAGCTTCCACTTGGACGGACAAGGTACTCTCCTTCACCTCCATTGGATGAATCTTGCCAATAGACAAGTCTTGGATTGCTTCCGAAGGGTCTTCACCTCCGTTCGGGCCCTCTTGAAGGAGGTAAAACCCTATGTCCTTCTTGATTAATATTGATGATATGGGTAGTACAAGAGTAGATCTACCACGAGATAAAGGAGGCTAAACCCTAGAAGCTAGCCTACGGTATGATTGTTGTATATGGAGTTGATTGCCTACGGACTACAACCCTCCGGTTTATATAGACACCGGATAGGGTTAGGGTTACATAGAGTCGGTTACAATGGTAGGAGATATTGAATATCCGCACCGCTAAGCTTGCCTTCCACGCCAAGGAAAGTCCCATCCGGACACGGGACGAAGTCTTCAATCTTGTATCTTCATAGTCCAGGAGTCCGGCTGAAGGTATAGTCCGGTTACCCGAACACCCCCTAATCTAGGACTCCCTCAGTAGCCCCTGAACCAGGCTTCAATGACGATGAGTCTGGCGCGCAAATTGTCTTCGGCATTGCAAGGCGGGTTCCTCCTCCAAGTCCTTCATAGAAGATTGTAAACACCAAGAGTAGTGTCCGGCTCCGCAAAATAAGCTTCCACATATTGCCCTAGAGAGAATAACACAAATCAAATCTGCTGACGTATTCCGCAGTGCGTCATCACACTACAGCCAAGTCCTTCACTCAAATCGTTTTCACTTTTCCACCTCAGCGTGTTTTGCGAGGCGGTTTCCTTGGCACTTCTTGTCAAAGCAGAGATCGTGTGCCCCCCTTTTACGGGATTCTCATCAATACGGACGTGGGTAACCCAATTGTGCCCGTTAGCATGTTTTCTCGATTAAAGGCGAGTCCCAAACGGTTACGGGGAGGGCTCCTGGTATTCAACCTCTTATAAAGAGACCAGGGCCTTACTCCTTTTCTCCAATCCCAAAACAAGTTCGCCCGTCGCCTCGAGTTCCAACACCCTAGGCTCCAGATTCCGGGCGCCTCAGACCTTCGACAATGTCCTGTTCCGACCTTCAAGGCCGATGGATGCCCTCCTCCGTCACGGAGGAGGACGTGCTAAAGTTGAGAGAGGCTAAGTTCTTTACCGCCGAAATTTCGCACAGGTTGCCTGCTCAAAGGCAGGCAATCCCCAGTCCCCAGCCCGGTGAGAGCGTAGTGTTCGTGTCTCACTTCCTTCGGGGGTTAGGCTTCCCGATGGACCCCTTTGTGAGGGGACTACTGTTTTATTACGGGCTGGATTTCCATGACTTAGCTCTGGAGTCCATCCTCCATATCTCCTCGTTTATCGTTGTATGCGAAGCGTTCCTCCGTGTTACCCCTCACTTTGGATTATGGCTCAAGACTTTCAAAGTGGAGCCGAAGATGATCAAGGGACGACACGCAGAGTGCGGAGGCGCTGTTATAAGCAAAAATGCTGATGCTCCATGGCCCGAGGGCTCTTTTCAAGAGGAGCTAGGCTTGTGGCAACGAGAGTGGTTTTATATCACCGCTTCCCGGAGCACCAAGTGGGTGGCGCTTCCTGCCTTTCGCTCGGGTCCCCCACCATGGCTAGCGTCATGGGTTAACAGAGGGTTAGATTGGGGTTTGCCCAAAGACGTGCCCCTGTTACAGGGCCGAATTAAGGATCTCTTGGAAGGAGACCTCAGCTTGGTCAAGGTGACGCAGGTCATGCTGATTCGCCGAATATTGCCCGGCAAACGTCGCCCCCTTCGCCTGTGGGAGTTTAATCCAGAGGGACCGCGAGCTCTCCAGAACTTTATGGGCGCAACACCCGCGGAGATGTATAGACTGTTCTTCGGATCACAAGAGATGTGTCCGGATTTAACCGAGGACGCAGGCCTAAGCTGCAATCTCCCGGATACTCAAGTAAGCAACCTTGTGCCTGGACCTTCTATCCGTATAATTGTCATAAACTTGCCCCTAAAAGAGCCGTCCTTTTAAACAGGAGTGGATAGCGAAGGCAAAGCTGATCAGGTGTTCGGCTCCCCTTCCTGAAACCAGGCCGGATCCCGTGCTGGTCAGGATGCTGGAGATAATGCCTTTGGAGGGGGAGGACAAGGAAGCTATGGCCTCCTCGAAGGAGGCTGCTCCGAAGGGAGGAACCGACAATCCCTCTCCTAAGGGGAAGAAGAGAGCCGCCTCTGACGACCCGGAAACCATGGCCTCGAGACGGGGGAGAAAATCCTCGTCAGAGGGTCCGACGCCGGGGAGTTCCTTGGCCGGACTATGCCCTCAAGGGGATCAGCCCTCCAGCGAGCCGTAAGTGGAGAAAAGATTTTCCTTTTGAGGGATGAGGGAAGTCCTTGATTTATATCTGAGAAGATTAACCAAACCTTTATTTTGTAGCTCGGACCTCAGCCCTTCTCAGCAGAGCTCGTCTTCGGGGGATCTCCTTCCGGAGAAGATGGAGAGCGGGACGCCTCCCCCTGCCATGCCGCCTAGCGAGGCGGGCGACCCTAAGGTGTCGTCATGGAGGGTTTCTCCAAATCCGATAGGGGCGGAAGGTGGCTATGCGGCCCCCAAGGTTCTCCGCGTCCGGCCTTCGAAAGACGTCATGGGACGAGCCCAGCACCGTCTGGTGCTCGGCCGGAGGAGCTAAAGATTCTGCTGGGGCGAGCTTCTATCTCAGAGGAGCACCGCGCATTGATGGGCATGGTGATTGAAAGGATTTCATCCGTAGAGAGCGGATTGTATGAGGCCGTCAAAAGTTTACTGACGGGTTTCGAGGTACATTAGATAATGTATACTTTTGTCAGTTGCGCATGAGTAAGATGCGCCCTGTGTAGATAGTAGCCCCTGAGACTCTGCGCGTCGTCAAGAAATGACGGCACGCGGAGGATCATAATCCCAGGTCTAAGATGACGCCTTTGAATGTAGGCGGCAGGGTGTCCGGAATCGAGCCGAACTGACGATTTTGCCGAACTAAAGCGGCAACTGGATGTGGCAGATGCCGACATCACGCTTGTCAATAAGCAGCTTGATGAGGCTCAAGGTATGTAATTCCTCGGGCGGCATCAGGTTAGAACAGTTTTATGCCTGCGTCTTACGATGTGTGTGCTTGACGCAGATGGTGCGGCTGCCGTGGAGAGTCTTAGGGCAGAACTTGCCCGAGCTAAAGAACAAGCCAGCGAAAGTGATGTGGCCACCAGGAAAGCCCTTGAAGAGCTGAGAGCAGAACAGGCTGCTCATTGCCGAAGCAAGGAAGAGATGGCCGAGATGGCCGAAAAGTTAAAAAGCGCTACAGACCGTTGCAGACTTCTTGAAAAAGAAGACCAGGCGAAATAGACGGACTTAGAGAAGGTCGTTGCCAATGCCAAGGACGCGCGCTCTGTGATGAGAGCTGCGAAGGAGGAGCTGCGTCAGGCCGAACAGATTGCGGCTGGAAAGCCCTTTATGCTGCGAAGGAAATTTTGTGATCCGAAGTTTGCTCCGTTGGACCGGATGTGGAGTGTGGAGGATACCTATCTGGACTTGGCAGCGAGTGCTGCTGATGCGACCGAACACTTTCGAGATCAGAAAGATCGCGAAGTGGAAAAGCTTTTCTGGTCGCAGTTTCACAATCTAGGGCGTCCACTGGCAGTGGATGATCGTTTGGCTCAATGGGCTGAACTGAATAGGTTGTCTGGACTCGCCATGAAGTACGTCATGGGTCACCTGTGGCCGGGGAGATCGGAGCCGAAGAGTTATTTCAGCTTGGTGCAGCAATTCCTTGACGCGGTGCCGCGTATAAATGCAATGAAGAGGTCAGCATGCATAGAGGGCGCTAGGATGGCTCTTGCCCGTGTTAAGACATACTGGGCAGAGATGGAGACCACCGTTGTTGCATCCCGAGATTCGGACAAAAGCCGAGTACCCTCCGAGCACTATTTTCAGGAAGTTCTTGAAGGCGCTCATGTAATAGAGACACAATGCCCGAAAGATGCTATGTTATGATAGCATATGTAATTATGAAGTAATATTTTGATAAACTGTAGTGGCCTTTTTTATACTTGTGCCTCCAAGTATTGGGAACACCTCCTGTGCGGCCGTTTTAAGATATATATATATATATACAGAATCTGAAAGATGGTAGTCGTTGGCTTCAGCCCCCACGCACATAGTGCGGGGGTGCTCGTAGAAGACGCATTTTCACACTTAACCCAACGTCTTGGTCCTACAAAGGAGGTGATAGCGCAGCGGGCCAGGCAACCGGACTATAATGCTTTAACACTTTCACTTAGCCATAGGAGTTTGACAGTGAGACTATTTAGGTAGCCCCTTGGTGGCAACTGCAATCGTCCGAGTTCGGGGCGCGTATGTGCCTGACCGGGAAGCGGCCCTTCGTTAAAGCGGAGGAATCCGATAGATTCCGATAGGTCATCGAGTGGCTGACCAGTCTCATGCTACATCATGACAGTCAGTTTTCGGCTTTCTCTACTGAGGTGCTCGCCCGGCCGAACCGGGGCACAATCGTAGTAGTTCTCCTGGTGCTACCTTAGCCGATAGAGCGGAACGTAAGGTAGCCGAACTCAGGAGCCGGGCAACCCAACATTTGACCAAAGACATGATTCGGAGCTGATGCATATAATGCCAAAACTCGCGACGCCGAACACTCCCTAAGGTGTTCGGTCTTTATGAGTGCGGGCGAAACAACACTCTTTATTAAAAAAGCCCCTAGTGTCCAGGTACGTGCAAAAATTCTGACGTGGCCACATGCCAAGACGCCAGCCTCCTCCTTGGTTATATCAGAAAGAAAAAACCAGGGGATGTGTAGCAACAAGAGACAGTAAAAAAGGTTTACGCAGGGTCTTAATCTAAAAAGAATCCTTTAGGACGGGTCCCTACTGCACGTCTGCGCCTGTGTCTCCATTGTGCCGTATCTTGGATGGGCACCGCACGACGTTCATCTATAAAAGAGAGGAACTGATTGAAAACGGGTCGTGCCGAAAAAGTTTAAAATAAGCAAAGTATAAAGTAAGATATATAAGATTGAGCTTTATTGTCTCTTATTGTATATGCGTGGAGCCCCTAGTTCGGGGGTATATGGCTTCTAGGCCTGCATCCATGATGACTTTGCACCGAACTCGTCTATCCGCGTTCGTGGTCTTGAATGACCTATTTTGAAGTTTTTTTGGCCGGTTAGGCCATTTTGCTATGGGGCTGTCAAAGCGGCCGCACAGTCCTCCGCTTGGGGAGGTGCACTTTTGTGCTTCTCCTTCAAAGAGATGATGGCTCGTGGACCGGGCATCTTAAGCGCAAGAGATGCATAATGCGGCATTGCGCTAAAGCGAGCGAAAGCTTCGCGTCCCAGTAGTGCTTGATAGCGACTTGAGAACGGGATGATATGGAAGGTCAGCTTTTCGCGGCGGAGGTTATCGGCAGAGCCGAATATGACTTCGAGCCGGAGAAAGCCCATACAATGGGTGTCCGGACCAGGTATTACCCCTTGAAAGGAGGTTTTGCTGCGGCGGATTCTTGCTGGTTTATCCCCATGTGCTGGATTGTATCCTGATATATCAGGTTTAGTCCACTACCGCCGTCCATAAGGACATTTGAAAACTGGAGTCCGCCAATTATTGGATCGAGTATCAAGGCAGTCCAGCCTACATTCTTGATATTCCTAGAATAATCTAGCTGATCGAAGATGATCGGTTTTGACCACCAGTGGCAGGACCCTTTGGGGATGGGCCGTGTGGTGCGTACCTTTACGGGCGCCGCATGTTTTGTTATGTGAAGTGAGTTCACTGTTTTTACATCTTGTGGGAAGTTCTTTTGTTTCCTGGTGCTCTGCTTTTGGGGTTCGTCCTCGTCTTTGCTTGGTGTGTCGAGCCCCTTGTGTTCAGCATTGAGTCTACCGGATTGTTTGAAAACCCAACAGTCTCTGTGGGTATGGTTAGTAGGCTTCCCGGGAGTACTGTGTATCTGACATATCCTGTCCAGGATTTTATTTAGGTTGGATGGATCGTCCCTGTTATCTTGGGGGGGGGGATTTTTCCTGATTTTGTCGTGAGCCTTTAAATCCGGCATTGACTACCGTGCTCTCCGGACTTTTGTCCTTAGTCCAGCGACGGTCCTTTTTGCGTCGCGGTTTTCCGTTTCCATCCCTAGTTTCGGATGTACTTGGGTCGCTGGGGCTGCACCTTGCCAACCAGCTGTCCTCCCCTGCACAAAAGCGGGTCATGAGGCTTGTTAGTGCGGCCATTGTTCTTGGCTTTTCTTGGCCGAGGTGTCTGGCGAGCCATTCGTCTCAGACGTTATGCCTGAAAGCTGCTAAGGCTTTGGCGTCCGGACAGTCGACTATCTGATTCTTTTTAGTGAGGAATCTATTCCAGAACTGCCGAGCTGATTCTCCGGGTTGTTGAGTTATGTGACTAAGATCGTCTGCATCCGAAGGGCGGACATAGGTCCCTTGAAAGTTTGCTCGGAAAGCATCCTCGAGCTCTTTCCAGCTTCCAATTGTGTTTTCGGGAAGGCTTTTAAGCCAATGCCGGGCTGGCCCTTAAACTTAAGGGGTAGATATTTTATGGTGTGGAGATCATCTCCTCTAGCCATGTGGAGGATATAATCCTCGATCCAAACTCCAGGGTTTGTTGTTCCATCATATGCCTCTATGTTTACGGGTTTGAATCCCTCTGGGAATTCATAGTCCAGGACCTCATCGGTGAAACATAGGGGGTGTGCGGCGCCCCTGTATTTGGGTGTGCCGGATTCTGATGATGGCTTCATAGCGTTGCTTACGAGAGCTTGCTTTCTTGGCCCATAAATGGACCTGACTGGGCCATGATGTGAATCCTTAAGTGGGTCGCATGCCAATTTAGGTGCGGCGCCGCTTGCCGCTTTCTGGGGTCGTCTATCCGACCGTGTGGCTTTTTCATTTTTTGAATGCGAGGGCTCTAGGGCCTCTTCGTCGAATTCAGGCAGTAGCTTTCTTTTCGGATAGCTTTTAGTGCGGCGACTATCGCCGTACTTATCTGTGGTATTGATTACTTTGCTCCATCTAATCCGGAGTGCATCTTCCACTGTTTTAGCTTCCGCTTCTGCTTTTTTAGGCTGCATGCAGTTGCAACGAGCCTCTCGTGGAGATTCTTCTGCTCCATAGGTTTATTCGGCGTGAGGTCGTCCGGAATGCCGTTTTCGCCGGAGGAGGGATGTTCGGTTTCTCTATCCGTGTTGCCCTGTTCGGATGGTTGCTCTAAGGCCTGCTCGTCGTCTACCGGCTCGTCCTGCTCTATGGTTTTGTTTTTGTTGAGGCGGGGCTTGGGTCGGCATTTACGCCGACGCTTTGATTGCTTTTTGGGGGGTCGATCTCCCGTCCCATCCCCTTTTTCCTCGTAGTCGCTTCCTTTAGGGGTATCCACCATGTACACATCGTGAGATGAGGTGGCTGTCCAATGCCTTATGGGCGTTGGTTCGTCGGTATCTCCTGCATCGTCATCCATGCTGTCGATGTCTCCGGAGTCGAAGTTGAGCACGTCGTTTAAATTGTCGACAGTGGCTACCAAGTGGGTGGTGGGTGGGCTTTGAATTTCTTCATCGTCCGTGTCCAATCCTCGCTGACCATAGTTCGGCCAGGGCTCTCCTAATAAGGAGAGACTTGAGAGAGTTCAGGATATCGCCACAAGGCGAGTGCTGAAAGATGTCTGCGGCGGTGACCTCTATTATCGGCGCCCAATCGGATTCGATCGGCAGGGGCGCGGGGGGTTCGGAGTTCGGAAGGGAGTCCGAATCCTCGGAGTCACGGATCATTTAGAGTGCGGGGCTAGCGTTCGGCTTGATCGCCTTTGAGATCGAAGCCCCCAAGGTGACGTCCAACTGCTCATCCTCGATTGGCGCAATAGGCTCCAAGTTAGGGGTCGGAACCGATGCGTGTGCGGCCTCCAGGACACTGTCCGGAGGCAGAGCTAGATCATGCCCCTCGAGATAGTGCGGCGCACTTAGCCGTGGCTCGAACCCGTCGAAGATCAAGTCTCCGCGGATGTCAGCCGTGTAGTTTAAGCTTCCAAACCTGACTTGATGGCCAGGGGCGTAGCTTTCGATCTGCTCTAGGTGGCCGAGCGAATTGGCCCGCATAGCGAAGCTGCCGAAGACGAAGATCTGTCCGGGGAGAAAAGTCTCACCCTGGACCGTATCGTTGTTGATGATCAAAGGAGCCATCGGGCCTAAAGGCGACGACACAGAGGAACTCTCAATGAAAGCACCAATGTCGGTGTCAAAACCGGCAGATCTCGGGTAGGGGGTCCCGAACTGTGCGTCTAGGCCGGATGGTAACAGGAGGCAGGGAACACGACGTTTTACCCAGGTTTGGGCCCTCTTGAAGGAGGTAAAACCCTATGTCCTGCTTGATTAATATTGATGATATGGGTAGTACAAGAGTAGATCTACCACGAGATCAAGGAGGCTAAACCCAAGAAGCTAGCCTACGGTATGATTGTTGTATATGGAGTTGATTGCCTACGGACTACAACCCTCCGGTTTATATAGACACCGGATAGGGTTAGGGTTACATAGAGTCGGTTACAATGGTAGGAGATATTGAATATCCGCACAGCCAAGCTTGTCTTCCACGCCAAGGAAAGTCCCATCCGGACACGGGACGGAGTCTTCAATCTTGTATCTTCATAGTCCAGGAGTCCGGCTGAAGTTATAGTCCGGCTACCTGAACACCCCCTAATCCAGGACTCCCTCAGTAAGTGTGAGAGTTTGAGCCATAACCAAGTAGGAAACCTTCATGAGACTTAGGAGCAAATTTAGAGCGACGATGCTTATCAAGAATGTAGCACTTTGAGCCGAATACTCGAAAGTATCCAACTTGTGGTTTGTTACCGGCGAGAAGCTCGTATGCCGTCTTGCCAAGTAGCTTGTGAAGATACAAGCGATTTGTTGCATGACAAGCTGTCTCAACTGCTTCCGCCCAAAAGTGCTTTGGCGTCTTGTACTCATCAAGCATCATTCTCACCATTTCGATGAGTGTCCGGTTCTTCCTCTCAACGACTCCATTTTGTTAAGGTGTGTACGTAGCCGAGAACTCATGTCAAATCCCTTCTTCGTTAAGAAAGGTATCCACATTTGCGTTCTCGAACTCCGTTCCGTTGTCACTTCGAACCTTCTTGATCTTCACGTCAAATTGATTTTGGGCCTTCCTAGCAAAGTTTTTGAAGATCTTTGGACCTGCGATTTGTCATCAAGAAAGAACACCCACGTAAATCTTGAAAAATCATCAACTATGACTAGTCCAAATGAGTTACCCCCGAGACTCTTGTAGGCATTTGGACCAACGAGATGCATGTGAAGTAGCTCGAGTGGTCTTCTCGTGGTCATGAGGTTCTTTACGCGATGACTTCCTCCAACTTGTTTCCCTGCCAGACAAGCACTACAAAGTCTATCCTTGTCAAATATAACATCTTTTACTCTAAGGATATGATCACCTTTAATAAGCTTGTCAAGGTTTCGCATACCAACATGACCTAATCGTCTATGCCATAACCAACCTTTAGAAGATTTAGCAATTAAACAAGTTCTAGGTTGAGCCTTTTTAGTGAAATCAACAATGTAAAGATCATCTCTTCGTATTCCGGCAAAGACCATTTTACGATTGTCTCTACGAAACACTTGGCAATCTACTTCAGTGAATAGGATATTGAAACTGAAATTAGCAAGTCTAGATACTGAAAGTAAGTTGTACCCAAGAGATTCAATGAGCATGGCATTTTGTATGGAGATATCATGTGAGATGGCCACCTTACCGAGGCCAACCACCTTACCGTTTGAGTTATCACCAAAGGTGACATATTTTTGAGGGTCGTCATTTTCAGCAAGCTCACGGAACATATATTTATCTCTGGTCATATGATCAGTGCATCCACTATCAAGAACCCATTCCTTTCCTCCAGCCATGTAGCCACGAAGATTTGCCATAAGACCAAAGTGTCTCATTGCATCATCAAGGTCATAGTCACTATCATCATCATCCTCATCAGAGTATCCTTGTTCAACATCATCTTGTGATTGATCAATCCCTAGAGAGGGTAATTCATTAGATAAATGATCATTTCTATAGTTATCTTTATGAATTCTAATAGCTCTGGAAATGATATTGCTAATGATTCGAACATCTCCTTTAGCACTCGTAAGGTTAGTGAGCTCAAATAAGCAGTCACCAAATTTGGGATCATTGGAACTAATCTTAATCAAGGCAATAGATTTATGGAGGATTTCATCTAGATATTTCAAGGAATAATTTGGAAAGCATTCCTCAAGAAATCTCCATATAGTGTAGGCACAATCAAGAGTAGGCAAACATTCAATCAAGTTTCTAGGCAAGTCTCTAGTGATAAGATTAACAGTTCTAAGGTTGCGGATCATGTCAATAGACTCATCAAGGGTAGGATGCAAAGGATTAACATGAGGTGCACAAGGGCTAGTAATGTACTTGTTCAAATGATATTCATTGAAAATCTCAAGCATTTCATTTCTCCACTCATGAAAATATTCTCCATCAAGAATAGGCACTCTATGTCCAAGACTCTCCAAAGTAGACTCATCCATCTTCCTCCAATGGTGTTTAAACCAAAGCAATGGAGACCAAAGCTCTGATACCAATTGAAAGGATCGAGAAGAGGTGTCTAGAGGGGGTGATTAGACACTAGGTGCTAAAAGTTGCAGTTTTTTAAATTCTTTAGGTTGAAGTGGATTTTCGACACAAGTTTAATAAACACAATACATATCAAGCAATCATGCAAAGAGTATATGAGCAGCGGAAAGTAAAGCATGCAACTTGCAAGAATGTAAAGGGAAGGGTTTGGAAGATTCAAACGCAATTGGAGACACGGAGATTTTTGAGACATGGTTCCGATAGGTGGTGCTATCATACACGCACGTTGATGGAGACTTCAACCCACGAAGGGTAATGGTTGCGCGAGTCCACGGAGGGCTCCACCCACGAAGGTTCCACGAAGAAGCAACCTTATCTATCCCACCATGGCCATCGCCCACGAAGGACTTGCCTCACTAGCGGTAGATCTTCACAAAGTAGGCGATCCCCTTGCCCTTACAAACTCCTTGATTCAACTCCACAATCTTGTCGGAAGCTCCCAAGTGACACCTAGCCAATCTAGGAGACACCACTCTCTAAGAAGTAACAAATGGTGTGTTGATGATGAACTCCTTGCTCTTGTGCTTCAAATGATAGTCTCCCCAACACTCAACTCTCTCTAACAGGATATGGATTTGGTGGAAAGAAGATTTTAGTGGAAAGAAACTTCGCGAAGGCTAGAGATCAACATTCATATGGTTGGAATGGAATATCTTGGTCTCAACACAAGTGTAGGTGGTTCTCTCTCAGAAAATATAGGTTGGAAGTGTAGGTTTGTTCTGATGGCTCTTGCCACGAATGATGGGAAGGTGGAGGGGTATATATAGCCTCCACACAAAATCTAACCATTACACATAACTTCCCAAACTCGGTGGGACCGAATGGTTAAACTCGGTCTGACCGATTTAGCAAAGCTAGTGACCGTTAGGGTTATCGGTGGGACCGGCATGCAACTCGGTAGGACCGATATGATTAGGGTTGGGGAATAACGTAATCTTGGTGAGACCGATTACACAAACTCGGTGAGACCGATTTTGGTAATAAGCTAACCAGAGAGTTGGTCAGGTAAACTCGGTGGGACCGATCCCTTATTTCGGTGAGACCGAAATGTTACCAAAGGGAACCAGAGAGATTACATTGCAGTTTCCGTGGGACCGATCGCAAGTTTCGGTGAGACCGAAAGTATTGCAATAGGCAACAGTGTCGGCGTTCTGTGAACGGGGTTCCCCAGACTTGCCTGCCTGTGGCCTGCGGCGTGGCTCAAAGTGGGGCCCAGCACGACCCATCTTCATCAACACAGACCCAAGACCCTCGTGAGGGGCCAAGCCTCACGGGCAGACGATACGGAGCTTCGTCAGGCACGGCCTCATCAGGCTGGCTCGTGAGGAGGCGGAGAGATCAAGGCAGGGTACCTCACGAGGTGCCCATGACGCAAGCCATGACGACCAAGGGCGCCAGGCGGGTGCCAGCCCGCGCAGTGTCCTCCTATCCTCTTTGGTGCAAAGGGGGCAAGCGCAGCCGCGGAGTACCGAGGCATCAGGCAAAGGTTGCCATTTCGGTGCAACGAGTCCAAGACCAGGAAGACTGCAAGACGAAGGTCATCGTGGAGCCCAAGATGGCGTCACCACCAGAGCTTTGTGCAGGCGAAGACTACTTTTGTCAGGGTAGCGAGTACTAGCTGTCCCCCTTCAAATTAGCCCGCCATTGTTGGCTCCCTTCCCGCTCGATATTTGGGAAGAGGACCAGGGCCTCTATAAATAGGACCAGCCACCCATAGAAGAGAAGGGTCTGGGGGGTTTGGAAGGATTAAGAGAAGGTGTTCGATCAGAGAGAGAGAGAGAGAGAGAAGGGTAGCTGAACTCCTCCCAGTAGTTCATCGCCCCAGCCAAGAACAGACCCTCGCGAGGCTGTTCTTCCTTGTATCATTCATCATCATCAGCCCAAGAGGCAATCCACCACACCACACACTGGAGTAGGTTATTACACCACAACGGTGGCCCGAACCAGTATAAAACCTGTGTCTCTTGTGTTGTTCTTTCCATGGCTTAGATCTTAGCAAGGCGGAGGGGTGCAGATAGGTAGGAAGCGAAATCTCCACGCGCACCCCAGTGTTCGAACCTCAAGGGTCTGCCAGAACTCGAAATCCAACATTTGGCGCGCTAGGTAGGGGTGCGCCGCAATTCGTCTTCCACCGCCCCGTTCTCCTCCGACCATCGCACCCATGTCCGACGCTCGTCGGGCCCGCACCGAGCGCCGGGCCGCTCTCGCTTCCCGCGTCGCCCAGACGGCTCCTGTCGGCGGGTGTCCTCACTGTTCCCGGTCACCTGCCGTCAACGCCGCCACCAGCCCGGCGGGGGACGAGCAGCAAGCATCGTCTCAGCATCCGTCCGTGCGGCAAGACGGCCGCACCGCAACTCCCTCGCTCCCCCTGGCTGGTAATTCATCCCGCGCGCTCCGCACCCATGGAGGCTCGAGCTACGCTCATCGCGGCGAACAAGCTCCTGCGCTACCGCCCCGTCGACGACGTCTACGAAGAATGGCTCGACCACGTCGCCGAGCTCGTCCGCGCCGCAGGGGGCTCTCCTACACCGTCCGTTCCATTGCACCGCACCCCGCCCCGCGCGGGCGACGAAGCTCTGGCGGCGCCCCGGCCGCCTCCTCCTCAGGAAGGCGCCATGGCTCCAAGGTGCGTGGCCCCTGGGCGGAACCCGCTCTGTTAGGTGCCAGCGCAGCAAGAGCAGAGCTGCCAGGAAGTCCCTCGCCCGCAAGAAGCTGCCCGGGCGCCCCCTGCTCCAGCACGTCGCGACCATGCTCCTGCCCCCGCACGTCAAGACCCAGCTGCGGCGCGTGGGGACATGCAAGACCAAGCTCTCCATCACCCAGGGCCTCGCGTGGCCACAGCAGGCTGTCGTGCCTTCACCGCTGTGCTACGCAGTGTCACGTGGCCCGGCAAGTTCAAGCCAGACCTGCCTCCTCGCTATGACGGCACGGCTGACCCTGCGGAGTTCCTCCAGCTCTACGAGCTGGGCATCGAAGCTGCCAACAGAGACGAGAAGGTCATGGCGAACTGGTTTCCCATGGCGCTCAAGGACGGGCCACGCACCTGGCTCCTGAACCTGGCTCCAGGCACGATCTCCTCCTGGGACGAGATGCGCACCCGCTTCATCGCCAACTTCCAAGGTACTCGAGACCGGCCACCCGCCGTGAGCGACATGCTCCGCATCAAGCAACAACCCGGGGAGACCCTGGAGAAGTACATCCAGCGCTTCAACAACGCACGCCTCAAGATTCCCAGGGTGACTGAGGAGGCCATCATCTCAGCCTTCTCCGATGGCGTGCGCAATGTCAAGATGAAGGAGGAGCTGGTGATGCATGAAGACCTGTGCACTTCTTTGGAGCTGTTCAACTTGGCAACCAAGTGCACCAGGGCTGAGGAAGGGCGTCTCTCCCTCATTGAGCTGCCTGCCGCGGACCCGGAAGAGAAGAAGCCCAAGGCCAAGGATGTGAAGCGCAAGGGGGCTATCTTGCTCGTGGTAGAACCAGACACCAAGCGGGGCAGAGATCAGCCCGAACCTTCCAAGGGCAGCCGGTACTATGTGTACCACGACCTCCAAACCCACAACACCAACGAATGTCAAGAGCTCCGAGCTGTGCGAGAAGGAAGGATCGGCCGTCGCCCCGACCGCGGTGAACGGGGTTACGGTCGAGGAGGAGGAAGGAATGCATGACGCTGGGAAGACCGTGGCCCGCGCCAAGGGTGGCCCGATCAACCTCACGAGGATCGTTGGCAAGACCCGCCTCGCGAGGGAGACTGGAGGGGTCGGCCTCGTGAGGATCGCCCGCAAGGCAACGCAGGCCTCCCCCCGCTGCCGCCGCAACCAAGGAGAAACGAGGACCGCCACCAGGACGAGGAGGCTGGGGGCTTCTAGGAGCCGCGCGCGATCGCGTGCATCCTGGGCGGGGCTCAAGCCTCAGCCTCTCAACGCATCTTCAAGCAGTTCTCCCGCGAAGTGAATGCAGTCCTCCCCAAGCTCGAAGCCATGCACCCTCTCAGGTGGTCGGCGTGCGCCATCACGTTTAGCTTAGCAGATCAGCTCGAGTGTGTGGCTACAGCCGGAATCCTCCCGATGCTTTGTTCCCTAATCATCAGCAATGTGGTGTTCACCAGGACCCTCATCGATGGCGGGGCAGGGCTCAACGCCCTGTCCGTGGAAACATTCAACAATCTCCAAGTGCCCTACAACCAGCTTCAGCCAACCAAGCCTTTCTCCGGAGTCACCGACGGCTCCACGGTCCCGATTGGGCAGGTCCGCCTCCCTGTCACCTTCGGGACACGCGATCACTACCGCACCGAGCTCATCGACTTCGACGTCGCTCACATTCGCCTGCCGTACAACGCCATCCTCGGGTACCCAGTGCTGGCCAAGTTCATGGCTGTAACTCACCACGGCTACAACGTCCTCAAGATGCCAGGAAGTGGCGGAGTCATCACGGTGCCCTGTGAAGAGAAGGATGCGGTGTGTTCCCTGGAACGAGCCTTTCAGGCCGCGTCACTGGAAGACCCGGATCGCGGAAGCAGGAGGCTTCCCGAGACCGCCCCCAAGAAGAAGAAGACATCGTCCGGCCCGGCTCCTCAGGAGGCAGGCCCCTCTGGGCCCGTGCCTGCCCAGGGGGAACCTCCTTCCATTGCATAGGAAAGCGCGCCCGGCGCCCTCCTCTGGTAGGGCTCGGGGGCTCTCCCCTGGAGGGCCACCGACCTGGCTAGTGTCACGAGGGAGGAGCTTGGGCACCACATGGAGGCGTGTTTTGAAGCACGTTTCCCCCAAGAAGGAGTAAGGCAAGGAGAGCCAGACCCTCAGGAGTTCGTCAGCAAGGCCATTCAGGAGCTACAGGAGTCAAGAGTCATGAAAGGCGGCCGCCGTCAACCAGCAGTGGCTCCCCATCCAGGCGAGGATGGCGGGCTGCGCGTCTGCATCGACATACCAGGGCTCAACCAAGTCGCCTCTCTGGACCGCCTCTAGCCCTCGCGAGTGGGGCACTGCGGAGGTCCACCCCACAGCTACGTTCGCATGCCTTACGGCTTGCCGAACGCGGCTGCCATGTACCAGCGCCTCATGAGGGGCATCATGGAGGCACAAGAGGCCAGGCATTCTGCAGCCCTGGCGGAGATGGAGATGGTCCGCGGGGAGCCGCCAGCACCTCTGGAGCCTCCCGAGGCCCCTGGGCCTAGGGGCTCATGAGGATCGGCTTCCGCAGCCCACCGAGTCTGCTACACAAACACCCCTTCGTCCTCAACGTCATCAGGTGACATCTTTCAAGTTTCACTTCCAGCTGGGAGCGCCCCCTAGGGCTGCATTATTCCCAGGCCGTGTGGGTCCGTCCCTATGGCATGTATCCCTTTTACTTCATGTTGTTAGCTTACCTTATTGGGGGCGCCCCTTGGGCTGCATGATCCCCAAGTCGCTCGGGCCTGACCCAGTGATGTACGCCTTCCCAGCATCTATTTGAACGAATCCACTCCTTCGCGGCTAATGTGTTTTACCTAGTTGCCTGCTCAGCTGACACCAACTAACGGAGCTGCTCCCAAACGGCACGACGCTTGCGCATGGGTCCGTCCCTGTAACGCCGACAAACCTGAATGGCTGAGCTCTGGCCGCGGCAGCCCCGCATAGCGCCACCTCGTCAAGCCTTCAGTGCCTCATTACCCCTTGGAAGCAACCAACGGCTGACTGTCAATTGTCATGGCAACCCCGCGTTTTTTCTATGATGGGTCTACAGGATCTCCTAAAGGAGCTGCGTCAGGCGAGGCCCTTGCAGTGTCTGCTCCACTCTCGTCCATGTGAACCGCTTGCACGTTAAAGGGGGGGTGCCTGAGCATCGCGACTCAGGGCTCCTACTGGCTCTCCAGCCCTCACCCTCTGGCCTTGTCCACGGCATCGCGACCTGGCATACCAGCGACGGCTGAGACTCGCACGAGGGCCGGGACCCGAGGACGTAGAGCAGAAAGGGGAGCAAAGGCGAGAGGGGAGAGACACACGAGGTCCTCGCCGAGAAACCTCGCGCCTGCCGATGCA
Source organism: Triticum urartu (assembly GCF_003073215.2). Lineage (NCBI taxonomy): Eukaryota > Viridiplantae > Streptophyta > Magnoliopsida > Poales > Poaceae > Triticum > Triticum urartu. The sequence goes on from NC_053027.1 coordinate 303,233,179, forward strand.
TGGACCCGGCAACACACCAGAGAGCGGCCCCTGATTCTCGATATAAGTCATCACCCGGAAGCGCCAGCTACCGTGGCTCCATCCCCGCACCTAATGCTATCCCGTGTTAGCGACGCCGCTCTCCTTTCTCACCAAACGACGGCTGCTTGGGTGCCAAAGGGGACCTCCTGAGCATCGCGACTCAGGGGCTCTTACCGGACTCCGGGTCGCTCACCTCCTGACCTTGACCACGGCATCGCGACCTGGCATACCAGCGATGGCTGAAGCCGCCTTGGGACTGCGACCTGTCGGCGCAGAGCACCAAGCCCTCGTGAGGATCAAAAGGGAGGACTGAGCTAAGACGGAATGAGCAACTCGCACAATTCTACGACAAGGGTTATATTAACAAAACAGGATCACAGGCACCTTACAAGCCCCCACGGGACGCATCTTTGATTCCTCGCAGGGAACAGATCCTAAAGGAACACTAGCTACGCGCGCCCCTGCAGAAGACGCCATCATCAACAGTGGGCCGTCAAGCACCGGCGCCAAACCCATCCAGATCAGAGCCGGCGGCGTCCTGACGAGCCCGCCCTGCTCCGGGAGCGGAGTCGGCACGGGGGCTCGTAGCTGCCGTCGCTCGTCTCCGGAGTCGCGAAGAGCTCGCCAGAGTCGCTGGAACCTCCGACGCCTCCGTCGCCTGGGGAGCCGCCAAGGGAGCGGTCGGCGGGCCCAGTCCTCGCCGCAGCAGGGCCCCGGCCACCTCTCCCAGGGCAGCACTCCAGCTGGCGCCCACTCGCATCGAAGACATTAAAGAGCATCATCGAAGCACCGTCGTAATCCAAGTGGATCGTGAAGACACCCCTTGTCCTGCAAAACCCGGGCGATCTCTCTCCAGCCCCGAGTCATGAAGACCTCGCCCGGGGCAACGACCGCGACCTCTGCCTCGGTCACGAGGGTGCTGCAGCTGGCGTGCTGCAGCCAGAGCTCCAGGGGCTGCCCCTTCGGGATGGTGGAGGCGAAGAAGGGAGGAAGGCGAATCCAAGACTGAAGAGGAATGGCGACGTGGAGCACGAACTCTTGGGAGGAGCCCTCGGTGTGGACCCCAGGGGGGACGACCCACACCTTCGTGACCCGTCGGCGCCGAGGGCGGTGCCGCCCCTGGCGGTCAGCATCAGCTCCTTCAGGGCCCTCGTCATGGGCGTACAATGGAAGCGGGAACCCCGGCGGCGCCCGCTCGCACCAAGGCCTCGACACCACCTGAAGGGCCCCCTCGTCCGGGCCATGGGGGACGAGCTGTTTCTTCGGCGGGAGTGGGTCTGGTTCCTATCAGGGAGCCTTTCCCTTCTCTGCCATCGAGAACCGGCGGATCGGAGCCATCGCAGCAAGACGGAGCAAGGATCGGGAAGAAGGAGAAGCAAGAAGGGATGGACTGGAAGGGCGCGCGCCGTTCCGTACTTATAGCCGGAGAAGGCCAACCGCCGACCTCCACGATCGCAGGTAATCATGACCCGCTTTGCATTCAGGGACTAATCCAATCCGTGTAGTTGCCGAGGCACCATGGGGAAGTGGAGGCGTCCACGTCCAGTCAACCGCCACGCGGCGCTTAAGGCCGCAGGCTGTTAGGGCCCGCGGCGCTTCGCTCTTACCCTTCCGCCTCCCTGCACGGCCAAGTCCGGGCGCGCCTTGGGCCCGGGGGCTACTGTCGGCGTTCTGGGAACGGGGGTCCCCAGACTTGCCTGCCTGCGGCCTGCGGCGTGGCTGAAAGGGGGGCCCAGCACGGCCCATCTTCATCAACATAGACCCAAGACCCTCGTGAGGGGCCAAGCCTCACGGGGCAGACGACACGGAGCTTCGTCAAGCACGGCCTCATCAGGCTGGCTCGTGAGGAGGCGGAGAGATCAAGGCAGGGTACCTCACGAGGTGCCCATGACGCAAGCCATGACGACCAAGGGCGCCAGGCGGGTGCCAGCCCGCGCAGTGTCCTCCTTTCCTCTTTGGTGCAAAGGGGGCAAGCGCAGCCGTGGAGTACCGAGGCATCAGGCAAAGGTTGCCATTTCGGTGCAACGAGACCAAGACCAGGAAGACTGCAAGACACAGGTCATCGTGGAGCCCAAGACGGCATCACCACCAGAGCTTTGTGCAGGCGAAGACTACTTTTGTCAGGGTAGCGAGTACTAGCTGTCCCCCTTCAAATTAGCCTGCCATTGTTGGCTCCCTTCCCGCTTGATATTTGGGAAGAGGACCAGGGCCTCTATAAATAGGACCAGGGCCTCTATAAATAGGACCAGCCACCCACAGAAGAGAAGGGTCTGCGGGGTTCGGAAGGATTAAGAGAAGGGGTTCGATCAGAGAGAGAGAGAGAGAGAGAGAGAAGGGTGGCTGAACTCCTCCCAGTAGTTCATCGCCCCAGCCAAGAACAGACCCTCGCGAGGCTGTTCTTCCTTGTATCATTCATCATCATCAGCCCAAGAGGCAATCCACCACACCACACACTGGAGTAGGGTATTACACCACAACGGTGGCCCGAACCAGTATAAACCCTATGTCTCTTGTGTTGTTCTTTCCATGGCTTAGATCTTAGCGAGGCGGAGGGGTGCAGGTAGGTAGGAAGCGAAATCTCCGTGCGCACCCCAGTGTTCGAACCTCAAGGGTCTGCCGGAACCCGAAATCCGACAAACAGAGAGTTTGCAATCCCATCTCGGTGAGACCGAGATCCCTATCGGTGAGACCGATTTACCTAGGGTTTGTGGCAGTGGCTACGATATTTGAAACTCGGTGGCGCCGGATAGAAAGAATCGGTGGGGCCGAGTTTGAGTTTTGGTTTAGGTCATATGTGGATGTGAGAAAGTAGTTGAGGGTTTTGGAGCATATCACTAAGCATTTTGAGCAAGAACCTCATTAAGCAACACCTCATCCCTCCTTGATGGTATTGGCTTTTCCTATAGACTCAATGTGATCTTGGATCACTAAAATGGAAATGTTGAGTCTTAAGATTTGAGCTTGAGCCAATCCTTTGATCTTAGCATCTTGAAGGGGTTTCACATCCTCTAGTCCATGCCACTTATCTGAAACATACTAGATAAAAATGTTAGTCCAACAAAAGATATGTTGACATTAATTACCAAAACCACCTAGGGAGCACTTGTGCTTTCAGGAGGCCACGAGGCAGGGAGGCGCGCCTGCCCCCCTGGGCGCGCCCCCACCCTCATGGGCCCCTCGCAGCTCCACCGATCTACTTCTTCCCCCTCTATATAGCCATATACCCTGAAATCATGCATGAGCACCATGAAACCCTATTTCCACTGCCGCCACCTTCTGTACCCAAGAGATCCCATCTTGGGGCCTTTTCCAAAGATCCGCCGGAGGGCGAATCGATCATGGAGGGTTTCTACATCAACACCATAGCCTCCCTGATGATGTGTGAGTAGTTTACCACAGACCTTCGGGTCCATAGTTATTAGCTAGATGGCTTATTCTCTCTCTTTGGATTTCAATACAAAGTTCTCCTCGATCTTCTTGGAGATCTATTTGATGTAATTGTTTTTGTAGTGTGTTTGTGAGATCCGATGAATTGTGGGTTTATGATCAAGTTTATCTATGAACAATATTTGATTCTTCTCCGATATCTTTTATGTATGATTGGTTATCTTTGCAAGTCTCTTCGAATTATCAGTTCGGTTTGGCCTACTAGATTGATATTTCTTGCAATGGGAGAAGTGCTTAGCTTTGGGTTTAATCTTGCGGTGTCCTTTCCCAGTGACAGCAGGGGCAGCAAGGCAGGTATTGTATTGTTGCCATCGAGGATAATTAGATGGGGTTTATATCATATTGCTTGAGTTTATCACTCTACCTCATGTCATCTTGCCTAATGCATTACACTGTTCTTATGAACTTAATACTCTAGATGCATGCTGGATAGCGGTCGATGTGTGGAGCAATAATAGTAGATGCAGAATCATTTCGGTCTACTTGTTGCGGACGTGCTGCCTATATACATGATCATGCCTAGATATTCTCATAATTATGCACTTTTCTATCAATTACTCGATAGTACCATAATACTTATGCTATCTTGAGAGAAGCCACTAGTGAAACCTATGGCCCCTGGGTCTATCTTTTATCATATAAGTTTCCAATCTATTTTACGTTGCAATCTTTACTTTCAATCTATATCATAAAAATACCAAAAATATTTATCTTATTATCTCTGTCAGAGCTCACTCTCGTAAGTGACCGTGAAGGGATTGGCATCCCCTTTATCGCGTTGGTTGCGAGGTTCTTATTTGTTTGTTTAGGTACGAGGGACTTGCGTGTAGTCTCCTATTGGATTGATACCTTGGTTCTCAAAAACTAAGGGAAATACTTACGCTACTTTGCTGCATCACCCTTTCCTCTTCATGGCAAAACCAACGCAGTGCTCAAGAGGTAGCAGGTTGTTGCAGCAAGGCTTCGTGGTTCGTGGTCCAGGTCTCCGCCGTAGGCAATGCAGCCCTGACCCGCGGCTAGTAGACGTTTGCCCGCATGCGCGGCCTGGGCCGGTGGTGCTCCCTCCACTTCAAGTACGATGTCAACGCAACCCTCTATGTGAGGCTGTTTGAGAAAGATGGCCGCCGCGTCGGGTGTTGCGTCGAGGACAATGATAGTGGTGAGGTGCTCGGCCTCGGCGACGACCACGACGAGAGTGAAAGCAGGCCTGCCCTCGGTGCTGGCCATGGATTGTCCAGCTACGACGACTCTTCTTCCGGCGACAGCTCCAGCAGCGGTGGCTACGACCAGCCGCCACGCCCGCTTAGAAGGTGGCCGTGGGTCATCTCGTCGCCGTGCTTTAGTGAAGTGCGAGGAGGGGCCTGGCTGAGCTCAGGAGAGCGCCATGGCCCCGTCCTCGTGACCTACCGCGGGAGCACGTTTCACTTCTATTTCGTTCTTCTTTTCCTTCCTGCATTAAGAGAGACAAGTATGGGGCCCTGCTGGGGCATGCAACGATTATGATTTCCAAGTGGCTGTGCTATGTTTATCGCTCTTGTGTTCTGTTGCAGCGTCAAGTTTTATATATGCGCGTAGGAATAATTTAGCTTGGTTCATTTGAACTAGTTTCCACCTCGCGAGGCACGCGTTCCCCAATGCCTGGCGAGGCCTCCTGTGCTCGGAAGGTGCTTGGGAACTGCAAAACTTCATTAGGGAATTCTTATTCATCCGGATCCTGTTCGCAGGCACTGCCGGTCATGACCCAGTGCTTCGCATCGAGGTACCCGGGGGCACGGATTGAGAGGGGTGTGCTAACTTGCAAACTCGAGCGAGGGTGCCTTGCGAAAAATAGGAAAACGAAAGCGCTCACGAGGCCACCTGTCCAGCCCCCTCGCGAGGCATGCGAGGGAGAGTATGGGTCAAAAAACGAGGAACCGAGAGCGGAAAAGGAGACAAAAAGGAAATGGAACCAGGCCATCAAGGAACACCAGAAAGCGAATTCTTACTAAAAAAGGGGCAAGCCAACTGTGGAAAGAAAATGAAAAGCCGCGTCCAACACCTAGTCTAGTCTTCTTGTCTTCTCACCAGCGCAAAGCTAAGTGCTGCCACTAAGACATGGGAGGGAGCCCCCGAGGCCCGAGAGCGTCGCTCCTGAGACTCCGGGGCGTGTACAGCGCCATTCATTATTACGTGAGAGTGTCACGAGCGGAGACCTTCATAGGGACTGGGCCTTGCTTCATAGGCGCTGTGCCTTGCTTCATGGGTAGAACCTCCGAAGGTGCTGGATGTTCCAGGCATTCTGGATGGGGATCCCGTCCTGCGTCTCTAGGCGTGCGGCGCCAGCCTGGAGACGTGGGCGACCCTAAACGGGCCCTCCCACATGGGTGAGAGCTTGTGCAGCCCTTCCCCAGAGAGCACCCGCCTCAGGACAAGATCACCCACCTCGAGCGTCCTGGAGAAAACGCTGCAGCAGTGGTACCGCCGCAGCGCCTGCTTGTACTTCACAGCTCGGAGCGAGGCTTCACGGCGGCTTTCCTCCCCCAGCACGAGGTCCATCCCCCGCATGGCGTCCTGCTGCGTTTCATCAAATGCCAGGACCCGCGTGGAGCGATGCCTGACCTCGTGTGGGAGAACCGCTTCTTCTCCATAGACAAGGAAGAATGGGGTCTCGCCTATGGGCCTCGTGGCGGTGGTGCGGATGGACCACAGCACGGACTAGAGCTCATCACGCCAGCCCCGGCCGCAAGCCCCGAGCTTCTTCTTGAAGGTCCTAGTCTTGAGACACCTTAGAACTTCCTCGTTGGCACATTCGGCCTGGGCGTTGCTCCTGGGGTGCGCCACGGAGGCGTAGCAGATCTGTGTTCCAAGCTTAGCCCAATATGCTTTGAAGAGGTTGCTAGTGAACTATGAGCCATTGTCGGTGATGATGCGATTAGGGACCGCAAATTAGCTTATGAGGCCCTTGATTAACTTGACTGCTGACCCAGCTGGGATGGTGCGGATGGCTTCCACTTCCGCCCACTTGGTGAATTTGTCGATGGCGACGTAGAGGTCGCAGTAACCTCCAGGCACTCGTGGGAATGGGCCAAGGATATCCAGACCCCAGACTGCGAACGACCATGAGAGCGGGATAGTCTGGAGGTCTTGAGCCGGCTGGAAGATCTGTTTGGCTTGGAACTGGCAGGCCTCGCAGGATTTCACCAGCTCGTCCGCATCGTTGAGTGTCGTGGACTTGTAGAACCCACTATGGAAAGCCTTGCCGACTAGGGTGCGCGACGACGAGTGGTGCCCGCAGTCTCTACCATGTATGTCAGCCAACAGCTCATTCCCCTGTTCCCTGGAAATACATCACAGAGAAATGTCATTTGCCCACTTCCTGTATAGCTCACCGTCCTGAATGCAGTATGCCATAGCCTACCGGGCCACATGCTCCGTGTCTTCTTCCTTCTCTGGGAACGTTCCTTGCATCAGGTACACCTTGAAATCCTTGATCCAGCACCCCTCCTAAGCCTCAAGTGCTAAGAGGAGGCGCGCTCCTGAGGTCGGGCCGCAAGCAACGTTCCTTGCATCAGGTATGCCTTGAAATCCTCGATCCAGCACCCCTCCTGAGCCTCAAGTGCTAAGAGGAGGCGCGCTCCTGAGGTCGGGCCGCAAGCAAGGGCTCCCGAGGCTGGTGGCTGGGGGAGTTCCTCCTGAGGTGGCGTCGGCTCTGCAGGCGGAGGTGCTTCCGAAGGCTTGAAGAGCCGCTCCTCGAAGACGACATGCTCTTGGGGCAGCCGCTTGGATGCCCTTTTGGTGATGTCGTCGGCCTCTTTGTTGGTGGCACGAGGCACATGCTGTAGCTCCATGCCCAGGAACTGCTTCTCCATTTTGCGCACCTCCGCGAGGTATGCCTCCATGTTCTTATCCTTTGGCTCATACACCTTGTTGGAGAAGTTGACGAGGAATTGCGAGTCTCCCTTGATGGTGAGGCGTTTCACCCCCATGGCCACCGCAGCCTTGAGGCCGGCGATGAGATCCTCGTACTCTGTGATGTTGTTGGAGACCTGCTCGCCCCACTGGAAGCAGAGCTGCAGAGCATAGTAAAGCTTGTCCTGAGTGGGCGAGATGAGCACGGCTCCAGCCCCCGCGCCCTAGCGCGCAAACACGCCATCGAAGTACATGACCCAGCCATCTAGCGCTTCACTCCCTGGCGAGAGGGATCGGTTCTCGCCTGCTTCAAGCTTCGGGCTGTCTGTCCATTCAGCCACAAAGTTGGCAAGTGCAGCCCCCTTGATGACCCTGGTTGTGCTAAACTCCAGGTAAAACACTTGCAGCTCGATGTTCCATTCGGCGACCCTTCCCGCAGCATTGGGGCACCTGAGCACTCTCTATAACGGGTAAGCTAAGACGACCTTGATGGGGTGACCTTGGAAGTAGTTGCGCCGCTTGCGCGAGGCCACTAGGAGCACGAGCAAGAGCTTCTAAGGCATGGGGTATCGTGCTCTCGCATCTCACAGCACTGTGCTGACGAAGTACACTGGCTTCTCGACGAGGGCGGGAGAGTCAACGGAGTTTTTGGCTCCTGGGGGCTGAGGTGTTTCCTGTGGGTCCCCAGCTTCGGAGGCTCGATGAATAGTCAGGGCAGCCGTTGTCTCAGGAGCATTGCCTTGGTGTTTTTCTACCTCATCCGGCTTGGCGGCTCCATTTGGCGGGCACTTGACCTGGGGCTCCTCTCTGAGGGCCACCTACGCCACGCTGGCGGAGTGGGGTGTGGCAGACAGGTAGAGTACTAAGCGCTCGAGATGGCGAGGCGCCACCATCACCGGCGGGCTGGTTAAGTATCTCTTCAGGTCTTGAAATGCCAGGTCGGCCTCGGGGGTCCACTTGAATGGACCCTTCTTCTTCATCAGCTTGAAGAACTGCAAGGCGCGCTCCCCCAACTTAGAGATGAAGCGCCCAAGCGAAGTCACGCAGCCCGCAAGCTTCTGCATCTCCTTAAGGTTTTGTGGTGGGCTCATGTCTTTGATTGCCTTGACCTTCTCCGGGTTGGCCTCGATCCCCCTTTGGGACACGAGGAAGCTCAGAAGCTTGCCAGAAGGGACACCAAACACGCATTTCTCCGGGTTGAGCCACAAGTCCACCTAGCGCAGGCTCGTGAAGGTCTCCTCCAGGTCCTGAATCAAAAGTTCTCGCCTCCCGAGACTTCACCACAATGTCATCGATGTAAGCCTCGGCGTTTCTCCCGAGCTGACGCCCCAAGGCGATGTGCATCAGTCGCTGGAAGGTCGCTCCTGCGTTGCATAGTCCGAATGGCATGCAAGTGTACCAGTATACCCCGCATGGGGTCAAGAAAGTTGTTTTCTCCACATCTTCCACCGCCATATTGATCTGGTGGTATCCTGAGAACGCATCCAGGAAACATAGAAGATCACACTCGGCAGTGGAGTCGACAATCTGGTCGATCCGCGGCAGGGGGAATGGGTCTTGAGGGCAAGCCTTGTTGAGGTTGGTGAAGTTGACACACATGCGTGTCGGATTTCGGGTTCCGGCAGACCCTTAAGGTTCGAACACTGGGGTGCGCGCGGAGATTACGCCTTCTACCTCTCCGTCTTGCAAAGATCTAGACTACTGAAAGAACTGCACAAGGGACACGAGGTTTATACTGGTTTGGGCCACCGTTGTGGTGTAAAACCCTACTCCAGTGTGTGGTGGGTGGATTGCCTCTTGGGGCTGATGATGATGAACAATACAAGGAAGAACAGCCTCGCGAGGGTCTGTTCTTGGACGGGGCGATGAACTGCTAGGAGGAGTTCAGCCACCTTTCCCTTTCTCTCTCTCTCTCACTACCCAACTCTTACTTGCTGACCGGTCGACCCTTTGCTCTGTGGGCGGCTAGTCCTATTTATAGAGGCCCTGGTCCTCTTCCCAAATATTGAGAGGGAAGGGAGCCAACAATGGCGGGCTAATTTGAAGGGGGACAACAAGTATCAACTATCCTAACAAAAGCAGTCTTCGCCTGCACAAAGCTCTGGTGATGACGCTGTCTTGGGCTCCACGGTGACCTCCGTCTCGTAGTCCTCTTGGTCTTGGTCTTGTTGCACCGAAATGGCAACCTTTGCCTGATGCCTCGGTACTCCGTGGCTGCGCTTTCCCCCCTTTGCACCAAAGAGGAAAGGAGGACGCTGCGCGGGCTGGCACCCGCCTGGGACCCCAAGTCGTCATGGCTTGCGTCACGGGCACCTCGCGAGGTACCCCGCCTTGATCTCTCCACCTCCTCGCGAGCCAGCCTGACGAGGCCGTGCCTGAGGAAGGTCCTTGTCGTCCGCCTCGCGAGGCTTGGCCCCTCGCGAGGGTCTTGAGTCTTGTGTTGATGAAGATGGGCCGTGCTGGGTCCCCTTTCAAGCCACGCCGCGGGCCGCAGGCAGGCAAGTCTGGGGACCCCCGTTCCCAGAACGCCGACAGTAGCCCCCGGGCCCAAGGCGCGCCCGGACTTGACCGTGCCGAGAGGCGAAAGGGCAAGGGCGAAGCGCCACGGGCCCTAACAGGCTGCGGCCCTGGGCGCCGCGTGGCGGTTGATGGGACGTGGGCGTCTCCGCTTCCCCACGTCACCTTGGTGATCGCGCGAGTTGGACAAGTCCCTGCATGCAAATCGTGTCATGATTACTTGTGATCGTGGAGGCCGGCGGTTGGCCTTTGCCGGCTATAAGTACGGAACTGCGCATGCCCTTCCAGTCCATCCCTCCTTGCTTCTCCTTCTTCCCGATCCTTGCTCCGTCTTGCCACAATGGCTCCGATCCACCAGTTCTCTGCAGCGGAGAAGGGAAAGGCTCCTCGAGAGGGACCAGGCCCGCTCCCACCGAAGAAACGTCTCGCCCTTTGCGGCCGGGACGAGGAGGATCGTCAGGTGGCGTCGAGGCCTTGGTGCGAGCGGGCTCCGCTGGGGTTCCCGGTTCCCTTGCATGCCCACGTCGAGGGTCTCGAAGGGGTCGATGTCGATCCCCGCGGTCAGCGCCGTCGTCGGCGCCGACGGGTCACGAAGGTGTGGGTTGTTCCTCCTGGGATCCACGCCGAGAGCTCCTCCCAAGAGTTCGTGCTCCCTGTCGCCATTCCTCTCCAGTCTTGGATCCCTCTGCCTCCCTTCGTCGCCTCCATCATCCTGCCCGGGGAGCCCCTGGAGCTCTGGCTGCAGCACGCCGGCTGCATCGCCCTCTCGACCGAGGCAGAGGTCGCGGTCGCTGCCCCGGGCGAGGTCTTCATGACTCGTGGCTGGAGAGAGATCGCCCAGGTTTGTAGGGTGAGGGGCGTCTTCGCGGTCCACTTGGAGTACGATGGCGCTTCGGTGAAGTTCTTCAAGGTCTTCGACGCGGATGGGCGCCGGCTGGAGTGTTGCCCCGGAGAGGAGGCCAAGACCTCGCCATGGTGATGGCTAGGCCCGTCGACCGCTCCCTTGGCGGCTCTGCAGGTGATGGAGGCGCCGGGGGATCCAGCGACTCCAGCGAGATCTTCGCGACTCCGGAGACGAGCGACGACAGCTACAAGCCCACGAGCCGGCGTCGCTCCTGGAGCAGGGCGGGCTCATCTGGCCATCGCCGACTCTGATCTGGATGGGGTTGGCACCGGCGCTCGACGGCCCACCGTTGATGATGGCATGTTTTGCAGGAGTGCGTTTAGTTAGCACCCCTTAGGATCCGTTCCCTGCGAGGAATCAAAATGCGCCCCATGGGGGCTTGTAAGTTGCCTGTAATCCTGTTTGTTAATACATGACCCTTGCCGTAGAGTTGTGCGAGTTGCTGATTCCGTCTTAGCTCAGTTCTACCTTTGGAACCTCGCGAGGGCTTGGTGCTCTGCGCCGACAGGTCCCAGTCCCAAGGCGGCGTCAGCCGTCGCTGGTATGCCAGGTCGCGATGCCGTGGTCAAGGCCAGGAGGTGAGCGACCCGGGGTCCGGTAAGAGCTCCTGAGTCGCGATGCTCGGGAGGTCCCCTTTGGCGCCCAAGCAGCCGTCGCTCAGTGAGAAAGGAGAGCGGTTTCGCTGACGCGGAATTGCATGAGGTGCGGGGGTAGTGCTATGATGGTCGGTGCTTTCGGGCAGTGACTTATCTCGAGAGTCGGGGATCATTCCTGGTGTGTCATCGGGTCCACGCGTCGGCAGGAGCGGAGTCGCTCGGCGAGGTCCTCACGTGCCCCTTCTCCCCCGCCTTTGCTCCCCTTTCTGCTCTACGTCCTCGGGTCCCGGCCCCCGAGCTAGTCTCAGCCATCACCGGTATGCCAGGTCGCGATGCCGTGGTCAAGGCCAGAGGGTGAGGGCTGGAGAGCCAGTAGGAGCCCTGAGTCGCGATGCTCAGGCACCCCCCTTTAACGTGCAAGCGGTTCGCGCAGTCGAGAGTGAAAGGAACGCCGCGAGGGCCTTGCCTGGCGCAACTCCCTTAGGGGATCCTGGAAACTCATCATAGAAGGAAGAAAAGGTTGCCATGACAACTATCAGTCTGCCGTTAGTTGCTTCCGAGGGGAGGTGAGGCACTGGAGGCTTGACGAGGTGGCGCCATGCGGGGCTGCCGCGGCTAGAGCTCAGCCATTCAGGTTTGTCGGCGTTGCAGGGTCGGACCCATGCGCAAGCGTCGTGCCGTTGTGGGATCAATTCCGTCGGTTGGCGTCAGTTGAGCAGGCAACTAGATCAAACACGTTAGCCGTGAAGGAGGGGATTCATTCAAATAAACACTGGAAAGGTAGACATCGCTGGGTCAGGCCCGAGCGACTTGGGGATGGTGCAGCCCGAGGGGCGCCCCCAACAAAGCAAGCTAACGACATGAAATAAAAGGTGTACATACCGCAGGGACGGACCCACCCGGCCTGCGAACGATGCAGCCCTGGGAGGGCGCTCCCAGCTAGAAATGAAACTTGTAAGATGTCACCTGAGGGTGTCGAGGGCGAAGGGATGTTGGTGCAGCAGACTCGGTAGGCTGCGGAAGCCAATCCTCACGAGCCCCCAGGCCCAGGGGCCTCGGGACGCTCCGGAGGCACTGGTAGCTCTTCGCGAATCATCTCCACCTCCTCCAAGGCTGCGGATTGCCTGTCTTCTTGAGCCTCCACGATGCCCCTCATGAGGCGCTGGCGCGTTGCAACCGCGCTCGGCAGGCCGTAAGGAATGCGAACGTAGCTGTGGGGCGGGCCCCCGCAGCGCCCCACTCGCGAGGGCCAGAGGCGCCCCATCGTGGCGGCTTGGTTGAGCCCTGGTACATCGATGCAGACGCGCAGCCCACCATCCTCGCCCGGATGGGGAGCCACAGCCGGTAGACGGCGGCAACCTCTCATGATTCTTGATTCCTGTAGTTCTTGAATGGCCTTGTCGACGAACTCCTGCGGGTCTGACCTTCCTTCCCTTGCTCCTTCATGAGGGAAACATGCTTCGAAACACGCCTCCATGTGGTGCCCAAGCGCCTCCCTCGTGACCCTGGCCAGGTCGGTGGCCCTCCAGGGGAGAGCCCCTGAGCCCTGCCTGAGGAGGGCACCGGGCGCGCTTTCCTATGCGATGGAAGGAGGTTCCCCCTAGGCATATGCGGGCCCTGAGGGGCCCGCCTCCTGAGGGCTGGTCCGGACGATGTCTTCTTCTTCTTGGGGGCGGTCTCGGGAAGCCTCCTGCTTCCGCGATCCGGGTCTTCCAGTGTCGCGGCCTGAAAGGCTTGCTCCAGGGAACACACTGCATCCCTCTCTTCATAGGGCACCGTGATGACTCCGCCACTTCCTGGCATCTTGAGGACATTGTAGCCATGGTGAGTCACGGCCATGAACTCGGCCAGCGCTGGGTACCCGAGGATGGCGCTGTACGGCAGGCGAATGTGGGCGACGTCGAAGTCGATGAGCTCGGTGCGGTAGTTGTCGCGTGCCCCGAAGGTGACAGGGAGGCGGACTTGCCCAATCGGGATCGTGGAGCCGTCGGTGATTCCGGAGAAGGGCTTGGTTGGCTGAAGCTGGTCGTAAGGCACTTGGAGATTGTTGAACGTTTCCACGGACAGGACGTTGAGCCCTGCCCCACCATCGATGAGGGTCTTGGTGACCAGTACATTGCTGATGACTGGGGAGCAAAGCATCGGGAGGACTCCGGCTGTGGCCGCACACTTGAGTTGATCCGCTGAGCTAAATGTGATCGCGCACGCCGACCACCTGAGAGGACGCCTTGCTTCAAGCCTGGGGAGGGCTGCGTTCACTTCACGGGCAAACTGCTTGAAGATGCGTTGCGAGGCTGGGGCTTGAGCTCCGCCCAGGATGCAGGCGATGGCGCGAGGCTCCTGGAGGCCCCTAGCCCCCTCGTCTTGATGGCGGTCCTTGTTTCTCCTTGGCTGAGGCGGCAGTGGAGGGAGGCCTGCGTGGCCCTGTGGGCGATCCTCATGAGGCTGATCTCTCCAGTCCCCCTTGCGAGGCAGGTCTCGCCAGTGATCCTCGCAAGGTTGATCGCGCCACCCTTGGTGCGGGCCGCGGTCTGCCCAGCGTCTTGCATTTCTTCCTCCTCCTCGGCCGTAGCCCCGATCGGCGCGTTTGGGACGACGGCCGATCCTTCCTTCTCGCACGGCGCGGAGTTCTTCGCATTCGTTGGTGTTGTGGGTGTGGAGGTCGTGGTACACACAGTACCGGCCGCCCCGGGAGGACTCAGGCAGATCTTTGCCCCGCTTGGTGTCTGGTTATGCCGCGAGCACGGCAGCCCCCTTGCGCTTCACGTCCTTGGCCTTGGGCTTCTTCTCTTCTGGGTCTGCGGCAGGCAGCTTAAGGAGGGAGAGGTGTCCCTCCTCAGCCCTGGCGCACTTGGTCGCCAAGTTGAACAGCTCTAGGGAGGTGCACAGGTCTTCATCCATCGCCAGCTCCTCCTTCATCTTGACGTCGCGCACACCATTGGAGAAGGCCGAGATGATGGCCTCCTCAGACACCTTGGGGATCTTGAGGCATGCGCTGTTGAAGCGCTGGATGTACTTTTGCAGGGTCTCTCCAGGTTATTGCTTGATGCGGCGCATGTCGCTCACGGAGGGTGGCCGGTCGCGAGTACCTTGGAAGTTGGCGATGAAGCGGGTGCGCATCTGGTCCCAGGAAGAGATCGTGCCTGGAGCCAGATTCAGGAGCCAAGTGCAAGCTCCTTCCTTGAGCGCCATGGGAAACCAGTTCGCCATGACCTTCTCGTCCCCGCTGGCAGCTTCGATGCCCAGCTCATAGAGCTGGAGGAACTCGGCAGGGTCAGTCGTGCCGTCGTAATGAGGAGGCAGGTCTGGCTTGAACTTGCCGGGCCACGCGACGCTACGCAGCTCGGTGGTTTAGGCACGGCAGCCTGCGGTGGCCACGCAAGGCTTCGGCTGGTGGAGAGCTCGGTCTTGAGGGTCCCCACGCGCTGCAGCTAGGAGCAGCGCGGGGTCTTGGCGTGCCGGAGCCGGAGCAGGGAGCGCCTGGGCAGCTCCTTGCGGGCGAGGGACTTCTTGGCAGCTCCGTTCTTGCTGCGCTGGCACCTAACGGAGCGGGTTCCGCCCAGGGGCCACGCACCTTGGAGCCATGGCATCTTCTTGGAGAGGGGGCGGCTGGTATGCCCCCGGAGCTTCGTTGTCCGCGCGGGGCGGCGTGCGGCGCGGCCGAACGGACGGCGTGGGAGAGCCCCCCGCGGCGCGGACGAGCTCGGCGACGCAGTCGAGCCACTCTTCATAGACGTCGTCGACGGGACGGTAGCGCAGGAGCTCGTTTGCCGCGACGAGCGCAACTCGAGCCTCCAAGGGTGCGCAGAGCGCGCGGGACAAAGAAACAGCTGGTACGAGCGATGGAGTGGCGGTACGGCCGTCTTGCCGCATGGATGGATGCTGAGACGACGCTTGCTGTTCGCCCCCCGCCGGGCCGGTGGCAGCGTTGATGGCGGGCGACGGGGAACAACGAGGACGTCCGCCGACGGGCGCCGTCTGGGCAACACGGGAAGCGATGGCGGCTTGGCACTCGGCGCAGGCCCGACGGGCGTCGGACATGGATGCGATGGTAGGAGGAGAACGGGGCGGTGGAAGACGAATTCCGGCGCACCCCTACCAGGCGCGCCAAATGTCGGATTTCGGGTTCCGGCAGACCCTTATGGTTCGAACACTGGGGTGCACGCGGAGATTACGCCTTCTACCTCTCCATCTCGCAAAGATCTAGACTACTGAAAGAACTGCACAAGGGACACGAGGTTTATACTGGTTCGGGCCACCGTTGTGGTGTAATACCCTACTCCAGTGTGTGGTGGGTGGATTGCCTCTTGGGGCTGATGACGATGAACAATACAAGGAAGAACAGCCTCGCGAGGGTCTGTTCTTGTACGGGGCGATGAACTGCTGGGAGGAGTTCAGCAACCTTTCCCTTTCTCTCTCCCTCTCACTACCCAACTCTTACTTGCCGGCTGGTTGACCCTTTGCTCTGTGGGCCGCTGGTCCTATTTATAGAGGCCCTGGTCCTCTTCCCAAATATTGAGCGGGAAAGGAGCCAACAATGGCAGGCTAATTTGAAGGGGGACTGCAAGTATCAACTATCCTGACAAAAGTATTCTGCGCCTGCGCAAAGCTCTGGTGATGATGCCGTCTTGGGCTCCACGGTGACCTCCATCTCGTAGTCCTCTTGGTCTTGGTCTTGTTGCACCGAAATGGCAACCTTTGCCTGATGCCTTGGTACTCCGCAGCTGTGCTTGCCCCCCTTTGCACCAAAGAGGAAAGGAGGACGTTATGCGGGCTGGCACCCGCCTGGCACCCCGAGTCGTCATGGCTTGCGTCACGGGCACCTCGCGAGGTACCCCGCCTTGATCTCTCTGCCTCCTCGCGAGCCAGCCTGACGAGGCCGTGCCTGAGGAAGGTCCATGTCATCCGCCTCGCGAGGCTTGGCCCCTCGCGAGGGTCTTGAGTCTTGTGTTGATGAAGATTGGCCGTGCTGGGTCCCCTTTCGAGCCACGCCGCGGGCCGCAGGCAGGCAAGTCTGGGGACCCCCTGTAGCGACCTGACCCGAATGGATCCAGTCTCTATGCTTAAGTGTCATCCCTGGATCGGTATGCTGACACACACAGTACTCGAAGGATTTATAACAGAGGTAAATCACATGTATAAAGTAACGTAAATACTATTACCTCAATCCATATAGCAGAAGCAACAAGGTTGTGGATTCCCATCAACACCAACGGCAAAGTTGAGTGTAGAAATCGTAACCCTAACGTATCACTTACTCGTCGTAGGAAATCCTGCAACATGAGACGTTGCAGCCGCAGAGGGTCAGTACATTGAATGTACTGGAAAATTCACACCATAGAGAATGATCAATAAAGACTATCACTACATGCATATTTGGCTGGTGGAAAAGCTCTATGGTTATAAGGTTTTTGCGTAAAGCCAATTTTTCCCTACTGCAAAGGAATAAATTTTATTTAACTATCATGGTGGTTTTTAAACATTGAGAATGGTTGACAGCATTCTCAATCCCAATCAAGTAACATCATTAAAACCCAACAATATTCATTTAAAGTAACGTGATGAGATCAACAGGATAATCCAAGAACTAGATACTCAAGATGTCCATAACCGGGGACACGGCTATTCATGATTAGTTTATACACTCTACAGAGGTTTGCGCACTTTTCCCCACAAGACTCGATCGCCTCTGTTGGATTTCTCGCACTACATGGTGTTTGAGAAATGGATGACCGAGACACAGTCTTTCAGAAGCGCTAGCACCTTATGATGGATAGACCGGTACACCTACTTTCCCCTACATCTGCTAGTCTACCCTGTAAGAGTTCGCACGACTTAGTCAGCTATGCCAGAGCCCATAATGGCTTGTGGCTGCACACGGAAGTTTCTAGTTTGAAAAATCTCATGATCCCTTTGAGCCTGGGTGGCGGTCCAAAAGAAAACAGGCAAGTCCTGGATTACCCAGGTGCCTAGACAGGCAATCCTAGAATAACCAGGTGCCTCAATCCACCCAGATGTGTGTTTAAGTTGCCACCTTAAGTAAACCATTAATTAACAATCTCACATCTATCATGGATACTCTCAAAACCCAATCCACGTCTACGAGCATAGCATGGCCATGTAAGCATAACGTAAAATTAACTCCCAAGGTTTGAATGCAGGGCAATAGGTTCCTACCTCATCAACTACTTCCCAATACGCACAATTTAATTAGAGCCTAAGCATGCAATGTTTGAGGTTTGATCTAATGCAATAAAAACTGGGTATGAAAGAGGTATGATCAAAGTGTGAACTTGCCTGCAATGTTGATGAAGATGATTCGCACTCAAAAATCATGATAGATCTACTCGTCACACTCCGGTCAATCTATCGTAAGCAAGCAATAGTAACCACATATAAGCAATCACTCCAAAGATCAGAAAGAACGAAGAAGACGATTCGGAAACATCAAAACCAAGCAAATAACTCTTGCAACATAAAACAATTTCTAACAGTACCAAAATTATGTGAATTTGGCCTTATTAGAATGTTTAGGTCAAGAGCTTCGATTTGCAAAAAGAATCAACTCAAACGGAGCTACGAAACTCAAGTTATGATCAAACGAAGTTTGAATTCAAATCTGATCTAATTCAAATTTTAAACTTTTCAAAAACATGTTTGAGTTGGATTAAAGGATAGAGGGGATCATAACGAAGACGTGGGCGTTGGTTTCGTTGGATTTGGAATAACGAGTAAAAAGTTATGAGGGTTTGAAGTACAGGGACTAAACTGTGAAGAAATTTATGACGAATAGGTCCCTGGCTGAAAATAACAGAAAAAGAAAAAGCTAAAAAGTGAACGTTCGCTAACTAGTTCTTAAACAGAGAACGTTCTCTAAATAGATCTAATTAAAAAAAACTAAACCATCTTTTTAAACGAAAACCGAACCCTAAAATAAACCGGCTAAACCGGGGAAAACCGGATCAGGTTTTGTGCGGGTTTTACCGGTTCGCCTAATAAAACCGGCGGCGGTGACGAACGGACTCCGGCGAGGCGGCGCGGCTTCGGCGAGGTGCGGCGACGGCGGCTGCGCGGGGCGACGCGGCGCGGCGCTAGGCGACGGTGCGGCTCGCTTGCGGCGGCGGCGGCGACTGGAGCAGGCGGCGGCGGCGGACTAGGCGGCGGGGTGGCTCGCTTGCGGCCGCGGCGGCGACTGGAGTAGGCGGCGGTGGCGGCAAGATGCGGGCGAGGCGAGGCGGCGCGAGCGGCGAGAAGGAGAGGAACGGGGCCCGGGGCCTCGTTATTTAAGGGGAAGGGGAGGAGGTGGCGTGGAGGAGGGGCAACGGCGGCGGTGTCCTGGCGGCGTACGGCGCCGGCGATGGCGTGCAGGACTCGGTCTCCCGCTGGAGATCGGGGACGACCCGGGGTGGGCCGGCGTGGCGCTGGGCTGGCTGGGCTTCGGCCCAGTCGGTCCGAAGAGTTTTTTTTAATAAACATTTTTCAGATAATTAAAATAATAAAAACGAAATAACTAAAAATATTATATAGGCATATAATATATCAAAATTTTTAGAAAAAGATTTCCAACATCATGGACATTTTTCTAGCATTAAATAAAATACACACAAAATCAGATAATTCAAAGAGTGCTACTAGTCTATTAAAAACCAACAAAAATCATTTTAAAAATATCAAAATGATTTCAAATTTATTTCTCTCCAATTTCCATATATTTTATTTTTCTAGAAAAATAATTTGAATAAAACTCAAATAACTCCAAATTTAAAATAAATTCAAAGGAACTTTGAATTTAATTCTTTGAAACTCCCAACTCATATTTCATATAATTTGAAGAAGTCCTTTTATCTTCTCTCATGAAAATCATTGAGCTGCATGAAGTTTATGAATTGAAATATTTCCAAATGAAATTCAATTATTTTCAAATACCCTTTCATTTAATTTAAATGGAAGAAGTCATATCATCTTTGCTCAAGGGTTTTGTATTTGAAAAGAATTTGAATTCATGGAGATCAGAAAGCAAATATGAAAGTTTGGGAAAGTCCTTTTATTCCCTCTCATTTAACTTTCAAAAAGTTTCAAATTCACTCACTTTCAGACAATCAATCAAATCTATCTATTTTTTTATAACATTCCAAAATTTAGAATTTTGGGATGTTACACCCCCGTTCCCAGAACGCCGACAATGCGCTCCTTCCCTCCTTTCTTCGGCATGACGACCGGGTTCGCCAACCACTCTGGGTACCGGACCTCGTGCATGACACCCGCTGCCTCCAGCTTGCGGGTTTCCTGAACGATGAAGGACTGCTTCTCCGTGGACTGTCGCCTCGCCCTCTGCTTCACAGGGCACATGTTGGGGCATACCCTCAGATGATGCTCAATCACTCCTCTCGGGACCCCAACCAGCTGCTTGGGTTCCTAGGTGAATACTTCCTTGTTCGCCCACAAGAAGTCCACCAACTCCCTTTCTTGACCTAGGGAAAGGTCGGCGCCTGTGGTAAAGGTAGCGCCAGAGGCCCCGTCCGCTTCGACCAGTATCTACTTCTTCTTGGCCTGACCTTGAGTGAATAGCTGCTTCTTCTTGGTCGGCGCAGCCCCCTTGGTTCTGGACACGGCCTTGTAGGCCGGGCAAGCTGCCGCCATGGCCCTAAATGCGAGCTTGAGGGCCGCCACTACTTACTTGGTGCCTCCAGCCACGGTGAGCATGCCCTTGCTTCCTGGCGTCTTTATGAGGTTGTAGGCAGGATGTGTAGCTGCCATGAATTGGGCCAGTGCCGGGTACCTGAGGATGGTGTTGTACGGCAAGCCAATGCGGGTGATGTCGAAGTCAATTAGCTCGGTGCGGTAGTTGTCGCGTGTGCCGAAGGTCATAGGGAGATGTATCTGCCCCAGGGGGTTGGAGGCGCCACTTCCGACTCTGGAGAAGGGCTTGCTGGGGTGAAGCCGCTCAAGCGGTACGTGAAGGAGACTAAAAGCCTCCACGGAGAGCACGTTGAGGCCGACGTCGCCGTTGATGAGGGTCTTGGTGATAGCTACGCTGCAGATGGTGGGTGTGCAAAGCATCGGGTGCATGCCTGAACCGACGGTGGTGACTGGGCGATCCCTTGAGTCGAAATTCAGGTCGGCCTTGGGCGCCGCCGAATCCGGGGGAGCCCCCTACCACGCGTAGGCGGCACCGATCTGGCGAAAGAACGACTTGGTATGATGATCCAAGGGAGGTGCCTGCGAGCCACCGAGGAGAGCCACGACGAAGGGGGGCTGGTCCCCCAAAGTGCGTGATGAAGAGGTTATGCAGCTCCTCCCAGGAGGCCATAGAAGATTCTAGCAGGTGGAGGAGCCAGGCGTGCGGCACGCCAGTGAAGGCCATTGGGAGCCAGTTAGCCATGCCTTTATCGTCTCCCCTGACCTCCAGGACTGCCTCCTCGTATGCTAGCAGAAAGGCTGCCGGATCCGCCGCACCATCGTAACGGGGCGGCATCTCCGGCTTGAACTTGTGCGGCCACTGCACCCGCCGCAAGGCGGGGGTGAAGGCCCGGAGCCCCGCGGCGCTATGGAGGGCGCTCGTCGATCCAGCTGGAGAAGTGGTGGCATCCATGAGAGCCGTCCGGAGCGGTGAGGCCGTTGGGGGCAAGCTTCGACACACCCCTACCTGGCGCGCCAAATGTCAGATTTTGGGTTCCGACAAAATCATCGAGGTTTGAACACTGGTGTGCACATGAAGATCTGTCCCCCCTCTAGTTCGCACATACCATGATCTCACGGCCTAGCTCGACGAACCCAAAGAACACGAGACATAAGAGTTATACTGGTTCAGGCCACCTATGTGGTGTAATACCCTACTCCAGTGTGGTGTGGTGGATTGCCTCTTGGGCTGAGGATGAATAGTTACAAGGGAAGAACAGCCTCCTGAGGAGAGGTGCTCTTGTGCTTGGTGAGTGTGGTGGCTTTGATGGAATGGATCTGGTCCAAAATGAGGTTGCCCCTCTCTGTCGTGGAGACTAGTCCTATTTATAGAGGCCGGGTCCTTTTCCCAAATATTAGGCCGGAAGGGATCCCACAACGGCCAATTTGAAGGGGTACAACTAGTACAAGCTATCCTGACAAAAATAGTCTACGTCTGCCAAAGGCTCTGGTGGTGACGCCGTCTTGTGCTCCACGCTGACCTCCGTCCTGCGGTCCTGCTGGTCTTGGTCTTGTTGCACCAATATGGAAATGTTTGCCTCGGGATCCTCGCCTACGCTTGCCTCTTTAGCACCAAAGACGAAATGAGGACACTACGCGCGTTGGTGCCCACGTGGCATCGGCCATCATGGCTTGCGTCACACAAACCTCGTGAGGTGTCCCTTGCCTTGATCTCTCCGCCCCTCGCGAGCCAGCCTGGTGAGGCCGCCCCTGAGGAGGTCTTGCATCATGCGCCTCGCGAGGCTTGGCCCCTCGCGAGGGTCTTGAGTGTTTGCTGGTGACGACGAGCCGTACAGGGCCGCTGATGGTGCCACGTTGTGGGCCGCAGGCAGGCAAGTCTGGGGACCCCCGTTCCCAGAACGCTGAGAGGTGTCAAAAACGGACGATCTTGGGCAGGGGGTCCCGAACTATGCATCTGAGAATCGAGGGTAACAAGGTAGAAAGGGGGACACAATGTTTACCCAGGTTCGGGCCCTCTTAATGGAGGTAAAACCCTACGTCCTGCTTGATTGTATTTGATGAGTATAGGGGTTACAAGAGTTGATCTACCTCGAGATCGTAATGGCTAAACCCTAGCTATCTAGCCTATGAGAATTCAGATAGCCTCTATGGACCAAACCCTCCGGTTCATATACACCGCACGGACCTAGGTTTACAAAGAGCCAGTTCGTAAAGGAAGGAAATAACATATTCGTACACCAAGCTTGCCTTCCACGCATATGGGAGTCCTACCCAGACATGGGGGAAAAGTCGCCTGCCTTTATCTTCACGGCCCATCAGTCCGGCCCATATTAAATGGTCCGGGCACCCGAGGACCCCTTAATTCTGGACTCCCTCACACCTCGACATGCGTCGGCCGGGCAGAGACTTTTCTTGGCCACAAGCTCCATGGTATCATCCATGATTGGTGTGGTACTGCACTCGAACATGTGGGTAAAATACTACGGGAGCATCTGCATGTGCATGGCCAGACGTCGATGTTGGCGTGGAGGAGGTGGTACTCGCTGGTGCTGCAACGTGCTACATGGCTTAGGTAGGCACATGTTGCGACGCTCTTGCATTGGCACCGGCATTGTCAACGCGACTGATGATCCTGAGGAGGACGAGCAGGAAAGGAAAGGGTCTTGCATGTGTGTACAGATTCATGCAGGAAATTATTTCCTAGAAATACGGCCATAGTTTTACCTTTTTTTTGAGGATATAGATGACCCACACGAGGAAATCTATTGTAACCGTTGGATGAAAATTAGTGGTGTGGGAGTATGGATCAGAGCATGGGAGGGGAGCAGGCAAGCCTCGATCGCTGACCTGTGCCTCACCCCTCTCGGTCCCACCGCCACTCTGCTTTCATGAGAATGACATGTGGGCCAGTCGCATTTAAGGTCCACATGTCATTGACTCATAGGCCGGTGCACATGCCACTGAAGCTTGGTCCCGTGGGCCCAGAGAGGGAAATGCAACTCTGGCGCCAGGCCTTGTGGTTCTCCTGTAGTACGAACTCATGCCAAACCCGGAATTTGTTTCTTACTAATACCAATTTGCCGGCTCATGCATTGCAATGGATCCAAAGTATTATCTATTTAGTGGAGTGCACTCTAAACACATTATCTATTTATTTTTCTCTAGCCTTTCCTAGCCATGAAACCAAGCCACATAAGCTTTATGGTTGCCCCCCCCACATCATATTATTCATACTACGTTGAGTGAAAAAAGATAAATCACCCAAAACAAGATCTTCCCATTTTTTGTTCCTACAATGATCTGCCGTGCACGTACCTAGTTGTATAGTGGTAGTAATAGTTGTTGTACAAACTTCGTACTAGTAGGGGTAGTAGTACGAAGTGCTCCTACTCTATCAACAAGCCCCATCCGACACCAAATTTCTTGGCTTCCGTGCTACAGCTAAGATCTTCCCCTCCTCGTTTCTGTTTTCCAACGCGGCAGGCAGGGTGCAGTTTGCCGATAGTTAGTTTGCTTAACTGCAGTCCCACATGAAAGTGAAAATGCTAGGTAACATGCCTTCCCTAGCTATGTGGCATGCCGGATGGGCCATGGAGTACTCCTGATTTCGGGCCGTGTAGGGGTGCGACGCGAATGCGGCAGACCTTTTTTTACTAGCAATGTGCCTGTGCGTTGCGACGGATCCAAAGTAGAATAGTACTTGCTCACAAACTTGAAAGAAAACACTCTTGTTTTGATATACATATATACCACTGGATATATATTACTTTTCACTCAAAATATATTTCTCAGGCTGTTTTGATGAGGTGAGGGTGGGGCTTTTTCCGCCAGATAAGCAGGATAGTAGCTAGGTTGGCGCATCGTCGGTTTGGTCACATGCGGTTCGACATGTTTTCGTGTTTCTAGCACAATGCTCATACATTGCACGAAATCAATGGAAAAGGTAAGCACAAATTATAAATTGCCTCCAAATGTGAGCAAAGGGATGGCACGTGTCTTTATTGACTGGAACGAGAATGCAATAGTGAAATAAAAATTAAGGGCACGATGATGCGATCGCAGTGATGGTTATAGGAGGCAAGAAGAAAGATGCATCCATCAACGTACGACCTCCTCCTCCTCCTCCTGGACTCAGTGCGCTGGGCCACCGACCGGCAGCTTAGGAGCGGCGACTTTTGTGGCAAGGTCAAGGTGCTTCTCAACAAAGGCATCGAATGCTTCCAGCCGGTTGACGAAGGCCAACATCGCAGCGTCCTCACCGGCCTTGTAGATACCTATGTACAAGACTTGCTCGTACACGTGGATGTGTAGGTCGATGAATTATTCTAGGGTGAGGCGCCTCGCGGCGAGCGTGACCTCCAGGTGGACATTCTTCGTTGCGTTGGCAGGCAGTCGCAGGGCCACCAGTGCTTGAAAGAGGTTCTCACAATGGAGGCCAATTAGGGCGGCAGGCAAAGAGGAGCCCCGGCATGCGAGATGGAGGAGTACAGCGATGTCGTCCACAAGCTTCTTGGCGATGGTGAAGTTGTTGATGGTAGCAATGATCATCTGGTCCAACTGAGAGTTGTAGCTGGCGTCGAGGATGTACATCCACTAGCCGGTCGCCAACACTATCTGGAGCCGATCCTCTGTGCCATGCTACAGGCCGGCATCGTGGAGCATCTGGCATAGCCGCTGGTCGCTCACGCGCATTGCTGCCATGGGTCTGGAGTGATCACTTTTGCGCTTAGTGTAGGTGCTTAGGTGTGTGCGATGTGGTAGATGCATTGGAATCACTACTGCTGGATGCTGCTAACGCGACACTACGATCAAAGACCCTTTGACGAAATTGTGTGCGATGCATTAATCACAAACGGTGATGTAAAAAAACTATCAGAAAAGGTGCAAGACATTTGCGATGGATGATACATCAAAGACTGTTCAGATTTTAGTTGCGTGTGCGATGAGGGGCATATGGCTGATCTGTACGAACTATTTGTGATGAGAGAAAACAACAAAAACGAGCAGCCAGGTCAAGGTGTGTGCGATATACGACATGCATTTCACTCCGATGAACTATTTGCGATGATTGAGGTGAACACAAACGATTCGGCGTGACAAAATGTGTGTGATACCCGGCAAACAGGTCGGTAATCAAAATTGTGTGCGATCATTATAGACAGCCCATACGGACTTTTTTTGTGAACTGTGTGCTCGTCAAGGCACACAGTTCAACAAACCAACCTGTGGGTGATAATGTACAAGACCTTTGTCGAATACATATTACTAACCATCTGCAATGAGATTGACAGGATAAACAGACGTATATACAGTCGGCTTAATTTAGTCCTTCTTCTTCTTGTTGTTATTGTTGGATGGCCCCATGACATCGTCTTGGCGAGGAGGCTTCTTGCCGCTGACCATTGGTTTTTCATTGCCACCGCCATCGTCATCGTCGTTGATGTCGTCGTCCTCGTCCTCCTCGTTCGACCATTCCTCCTCATTATCGTCGTCGTCCTTTTCTTCGTCCTCCGATGGCTCCTCGTCCATCTGGTTGCCGTCTGACGACTCCATAGGCGGCGTCCCTTCCATGAACCAGATAAAATCGAGGTCTGGGCTCGACGCCGGACTCATGGAAGGCAAGTGGGATGATTCCGATGTTGACCTATCATCAGGCGCCAGACTGCTGACCGAACTGTCGTCCTCGCTATCGCTCGACATGGCTGCAGAGTGTGTGCTAGTGTGTAGCGCGGCCTGCCGGGGACGATGAAGATGGTGGACACTTAAGTGGGGTATGCAGAGAAGAGGAACTGCCAATTGAAGCGGGGGTTGACTTATTATCTAACCGCTGATATAATCAACCGCAATTATTTGTACCCAGTCGCTCCAAATTCCCGGGGTTGCGTATGACTCCTATAGGCTATTTGGCTGGTTTCCTTTTTCAGGACAAAAACAAGGAACGAGTTTTCGGATTATGCAACGGTGCCGGTGTGAACGGAGTAGGACAATTGGCAAGCAATACATTGAGCTCTTCTTATTGATAAAGCCAGTAATAATCAAACTAGAAAGGAAAAGAAAAAAGACAAAGAAAAATATATGCACGAATCTTCGTGTAACATCAATGGCATAGGACCTAGATGTGCATTACTTAAAGCACATCTAGATGTGCTTTAGCAATACTGTCAAACAAAACCCCTAAGCATCATTGCAAATAGCGCATAGAACATGGCTAATGCGACAACCACAACTACACATGCTAGTTCCTTCTTGTCTCTTTCTTTCATCTGTTGCCTGTGATTGATTCTTTCTTGCTTCATTGTACTGATTGTACATTCCAGATCACCCAGTTTCTTCTTCAGCTTTACGTTATCTTCTACGAGCTTAGTGATAACACTCCGAGCCCTGCCATACCATTCTTCATCCAGCCAATAAACAAAGGCACATGCCTCATATCCCTGCCAATGTTAAATAGTATTCTCGATGAGCGGTGGCATTAACTGAAGTAAAATGATGAACTTAATTAGCACTAACCTCTAAGGGACAACTAAGAAACCGCCTTCCAATGTCAAATCCCTCCGTGCATACACGTCGAGCGGGAGTGTGCCCGTGCACACTACTCAGCTTTTGGTACTTCTCGGTCGCGCAAAACTCGGAGTCGAACTCGTGTTGCGGGAGTCTGGAGTCATGCTCCGGATCCGGCGGCAGATCGCTTTCCTGGCGGGGGCGGGGGGGGGGGGGGGGGGGGGGGGGGGGGGTCATTCAGCACGAATTCAGCAAGGAGGTATAGTTTGGACATGCTAAAATAGATCGGGGTAGATTGGAACCTGACAGGACGATTTTGATCCATAGTGCACCTGCCTTCTGATGACCTTAGGCAAGTGCTCGGCGGCGACCGCCGTCATTGCGGCGATACGATTAGGAGCAGCCGCACCGAAACCATCAGCACCACTCGTCCGCATTACCCCAATGTCAGCACCACACGAGGGAATTTGGAGGCCATGTACAGATTTGGGGGAAATGGGGAAACTGCATAGATAAGCTAACGGTCGGGAACTACTTGTGGAACTATATGTTGTATATGGCACACTATTTATACACGTCGTTTGTGTGTTTGGTATTACAACATCACGCACGATTTCTGCACCAAATCATGTGAGAAGACAACGTAGGTTGGACAGCCGCACACTATAACCGTATGTGATGTACTACCCTGTCCATATAATTGAGTTATGGTGAGATACCATGTAAACAGCCGCTCTGCGGATATATCCGTAAAAAAACAGCCGCTCTGCGTATAGAGATGGCGGCGGCGGCTGTCACATCCCTAGTTCTAGTCGTGCCAAGTGCTAGCATCTGGTGTTGCATCATGTTTAATATTTTTTTCAGAAACTTGAAATGGGGATGATTCAAAAACCCCAGCACCACCTAAACCAACTAGGGTTACTAAATAATGTTCTCAATGAACCTGAAATCCCCTTCTAAAATGTTCATCGTTTTTGCCTTGGTCTAGAACCTCTAACAAATTATGCACACTTTTCTAGGACAACAGAGGGTCACTGAATTAAATCATATAGTATTTGCATTTGGGCATTTAAATGCTATAATATTTTAAATGCTCAAATAATCATAAACTAAAATGTTTACTGTTGGATATATTCTAAAAATTAGCCAGGATTAGTTTCATGATTCTTGGAAATGCCCTGGCATTTTTAATAAAGCCCTGAAGTTACAGAAATATTAGAAAAGAGAAACAAATTAGTAGAGAGAGAAGAGAGAGAACCCACCTGGGCCTTACCTGTAGCCGGCCTAGCTAGCTGCCAAGCCCACCAGGGGTAGGGGCGTCTTCCTCCCCGTGCCAGTAGGACGCCACGCGCCTGGCCGCCGCACGCCGGCACGCTCCGAGCCACCTCCTGCTTCCGCTGACGTTGTTGGCTGGCTGGAGACGCCACATAACCCCCTGACCCCTCTGGTCTATCCACTCCTCCTCTCCCCTCTTCTGCTCTCTCCCCACAGCGCACCCAAGTGCACTCATCGTCGCTGCTCGCTGCCGCCACGGCCACCGTCATCTCCTCGCCTCACCATCATGTCCTAGAGCTCCGCCATCGTCACCTATGCCTCGTCGACGACTCACGTGCCACCGGACGCCCCAAACAATCTTACAGAGCTCGTCTTGAACCTCCCGATGCCGGAGATCCCCTCGCCGCTCTGCTTCACTCCGGTTCCTCCCCGGGGCTGCCATCTGCGTTGCCGTGACTGCTGTGAGCCACTGACCCTTCTCACCCCTCCGTTCTCGCTCTCGTGCACCATACACGCCACCTCGAGCTCGCCCGCACGCACCACCGCATGTGCTCGCCGCCGACGTGTCTCCGGCCATCTAATGGTCCGGCCGTCGTTCCCAGCTTCCTCCCCGCGTCGCGTAGAGCACGTAGGTGCCACGCACGAGCCACCATGGCCGTCACAGCGACTACTCCGGCCACCCCAGGCCCAACCACCACCACTACTCGATGCGGACATGCGTCTGCATCACATAGATGCCTCCGCCGGCCGTTTAGTCGCCGGAGACGCAAACCTGAGGCTCGCTGCCCGGCGTCAAGTCGCCGGTGGGGTTTGTCCCACTTTGACCACGACTGGCCCCCCCTGTGTCGATGACATGTGGGGCCAGCCTCTGACTAGAATTAGTTTAGGTTTTAATTAGTCCTAATTACCTCTATTAGAGGTTAATCACCTCGCTAACTAACTCTGTATCACTGACATGTGGGCCCATGCCCTAATTAAGTTAGGTTAGTATTTAACTTAGCACTAACTAACAGAGCTAGTTTGTTGTGTCACTGACCTGTGGGTCCCATAGGTCAGGGTTGACCTGGATGACTCCGTTGACCTACTGACCTCAGCCTGACATCATGCTGACGCAGTATATGTTTCTGGGATTTTAAATAAATCAGAAATGATCTAGTTATTTTCAGAAAATACCCTAAACTTCTAAAAATCACAGAAAATAAACCGTAACTCTAAATGAAATAATTTATATATGAAAATTATCAGAAAAATATGAAGAATCTGTTTTTTCCATGATCATGCATGTTTGAACAAGTTAACCTCACTGAATAGGACAAATGATGATTAGGGAAATTTATGAAATAACCTTTGGAGTTGGAATTTGATCTTGTTTGAGTTCCACTTCAATTAAATTGGCTAGATATTGCATTAGGTCAATTCAGTACCTTAATATGTCATATCATTCATTCGCTTGTGCATTGCACTAATTGAATGTTGTTTATGTTCCCTTGCCGGTAATTGTCCCCTCTCAGTAGACGTGTCTCGACGATGAGTTCGATGACACCGATGAAGAGTTATACTATCTTGAGAAGTGCCAGGCAAGCAAAACCCCCTTGTTCATTCTGATACAATCCCACTCTCTCGCTCCTGCTCTCTTTTACTGGATTAGGACAACAACGATTCAACAGTTACGTGATGCGGTAGTTGAACCCCTTTCCTCTGCATGACCTGTCGTTGCCATAGTAAATAGATGGAACCCACTAGCATGAGTAGGAGTTGTTTGAGCCCTGATGTGCCTACTCATTCATGTTTGCTTGTCACGCCTGCTATTGCTTAGAGTTGTGTCAGGTCTGATTCATCGGGGATGAATTGGAAAGTTGTGAACATGTCCTAATGTGTGTGACTAAGTGTGTTGAAGACAATTTGGTAAAGGTATCGATGAGAGGCCATGTAGGAGTACATGGTGGATTGTTTCATTGGAACCGTCCTTAAGCACCGAGATCTGTATGTGTGATTTAAGAACCAGTTACTGCCATGCATTGGGATCCTTAATTGACCCTCTCGGCTTCTTAACCACCCTAGTCCTCTGTCCAAGAGTTGCAACAAGTTTCTGGTGTTTGTAGGAATGTGTTGGCGGCCGTGCGTAGCGCTGACCCCAGGGGTGGGCTATGACGCGGTAGATACACCATGCCCGGGCATGCCGGGCGCCCGTTTGGTGTCTCGGAACCATGTACACATCGTTCGGGGCCGTATGTGGAAACCACGGCCGGACTCCCTGCGGATGGAACCTGGATAGGCGATAAACCTGGACTAGAGACTTGAGTGTTTAGGTAGGCCGTGGCCGACACCCTCGTTGGGCTTCCGCTTGAAGGGTGCCGAGTACATGTCGTGTAAAGGACGGTAAGTGGTGAGAGCGTGTATGAAGAAGTATACCCCTGCAGGGTTAACATCATCTATTCGAATAGCCGCGTCCGCGGTAAAGGACTACTTGGTTGCCTATACAGTTCATAGACAAGTCAAAGTGGATACTCTAAAATGCGCAAGATAAGCGTGAGTGCTATGGATGGCCTTCTCGTAGGGAGACGGGAGCGGATCCATAGTGGTGTATTGATATGGTGAATATGTGGACTCGTGTGCGCCACCTCAAAAGAGTTGCTTGCAGTTGTAGTTCAGGTTAGCCACTGAGTCAAAGCTGGCTTGCTGCAGTTAAGCTCCACCACCCCCTTTATTGATACCAATGCATATGTAGTTATTTCTCATGTAAGTCTTGCTGGGTACATTTGTACTCACATTTGCTTAATTTATGTTTTGTAGAGAGACTTCAGTCTCTCTAGTAGTTCCACGTGGACATCGACATTTAGCTTGTTACCTCAGCTACGATCTTGTGCCCTCGGCAGGATCTGGTAGATAGTCAACTTTCTCAGCCTTCTTCATTTGTAGATGTCTGTACTCAGACAAGTTAAGCTTCCCATGTCCTTGTTGCTTGTATGCTCTGTATGTTGGGTCATGAGACCCATGTTTGTAATTCTTGGCTCCTCGGAGCCTAATGAATAAATACTCTGAGTCGTAGATTCTTGTTGTGATGCCATGCTTTATTTGCACATATCGAGCATATTTGTGTGTATGATTGAAATGCTTGGTATGTGTGGGATCCGACAACCTATTTGTTTATCCTTGGTATCTTCCCTTATGGGGAAATGTAGTCTGGTGCTTCCACTGAGCCTTGTTAGTCTGCTACAGCCCGGTTTACCGAAGTCCTGCTAGTCCAGTACTACTGCTCTGGAACACTTGACTGGTCAGCATGTGATTCACTCCGTTCATGTGTCTGTCCCTTCAGGGAAATGTCACGCGGTGACATCCAGAGTCCTGCCTAGCCTTCTACAGCCCGGGTTCCTGGAGTCCTATTAGCCTAGTGATACAGTCTGGATTCACACGCTGCTGGCCGACATGCTCGATGTTGACTCATGTATGCATGTCCCCGTAAGTTAGTGCCACTTTGGGTTCACGACTAGTCATGTCGGCCCGGGTTCTCTGTCATATGGATGCTAGCGACACTATCATATATGTGAGCCAAAAGGCGCAAATGGTCCCGAGCCATGGTAAGGCGACACCTGTGGGAATACCATGCGTGAGGCCACAAAGTGATATGAGGTGTTACCGGCTAGATCGACGTGACTTGGAATCGGGGTCCTGACAGCGACCTAGGCAGCGGCTACTGCAGAAGAGGTCAATCCTCGGTCAGTGGGCGGTGGCGACATCATAGGAGGTCAATCCTCGATCTGCGGCGGGAGATAGGAGGAGCTCAACCATTGAGGTCGGCAGTGGCATGATTCGAGCACAGCCATCACGGTCAATGGCGGGATAGTGGAGGTCGAACTTGATGCGGCAGCCGCACTAAGCTTTGTTCCTCAACCCTGTTGTCTCGGCGTGCCGCCGCATCGCGCTTGTCCGTCTGCTGGGTGGAGGTCGCCCCACGGCTAATTAATTAAGTTATTCTTTTCGTGAGTGGCTTAATTAAGTTATTCAATTCCTAAGGGTAGTGTTGTACTAGTACTCTGTGTGTAAATTGACTGGCCATTAATTTTTGTCATTGCACGTCTGCATAATAGCAGGGAGTGCCCTCAGTAATTATTAAAATAAAACTTTGTGATTTATGCAGGCATCTTTGGGCAACAGTTAATCCGTGTAATAATGTTATTGTTTTTTTAATTACCATTCGTGTGCTGCAGATGGGATGATCTCGATGGATGAAGAATCGGAAAACCACAGACTTTATCAGTGGCGTGACAGAGTTCATGAATTTGGCTGAAAGTACAAAGAGGAGAATTGGTGATGCGGGATTTTGCCAGTGCCTCCCTTTGTGGAAGAGCGAGCGCCTTGACTAAGATAGATTGATCCAACGCAGAGCACCTTTATTTTCGTATTGAACTCCGCTAGGAAGAAAAAGTAAGACTTACGTACAATGTCCATGTACTGATTGTGCCAATACAGAGTCACATGAAGTTGCAGATGTCCAGATGCACTTAGTCTCTAGGGGATTCATGGATGGATATACACGTTGGACCAGACACAGTGAAGAGGAGGTCATGGATGAAGATACCCAGGGTAGCGAGATGCCAAACCCCGATCAGTGTGACATGGATGTTGAATCTAACAATAGGGCAGAGGCGTCAAGCTACCGATGGAACACCGAAAAGCCGAAACCCCCATTGGAAAATCAAGACGTCGACGCAGATGACGACGATCTTGATATGCCAGATTTTGCTGCTATGATTGCAGATTTCAAGGGCCCAAAAAAGGATATGATTGGGTACAAGGATCAGCCAACCATTGATGCAGACTCCAAGAAAGAATTGTTTCCATGTTGCAAAAAGAAATATTCCAGATTGACTGCCACCCTGGCGCTTCTTAGATTTAAAGCAGCAAATGGTCTATCAAACAGGGGCTTCATAGAGATGTTAGGTCTTTTCAAAGAAATTCTTCCGGAAGATAATGTGCTCCCCAGAAGCACGAATAAAGTGACGAAAATTGTTTGCCCATTGGAACGTGAAGTACAGAATATACACGCTTGTGTGAATGATTGTATATTGTACTGTGGTGAGTACAAAGATTCGCGTGCATGTCCCACATGCAAGCATCCACGATACAAGCGCAGGAGAGCAAAGGACAAGTACAAATCGGATGACGAGATCATGTCAGCATTCCCGTTCAATGTTGTTTGGTACTTGCCCTTAATTCCAAGGTTGAGGCATTTGTTTGCAAACCCTAGAGAGGCAAAGCGGTTGCGGTGGAATCATGATGAGTGAATTGCGGATAGGTCTATGAGGCACCCAAAAGATGGGGCTCAGTGGGAATTAATCAACAAAAAGGTTTGAAAATTCTGCCAAGGATCCTAGAAGTATAAGGCTCGGGGAGTGTACTGACGGGATGAATCCTTTTGGTGATATGAGCACCAATCACAGCACATGGTCGGTGCTTCTGTGCATATATAACCTAGATCCTTGGTTGTGTATGTATAAAAAATACATTATGATGTCAATGATTATCTAAGGCCCGAAGCAACCTAGAAATGACATCGATATTTACTTTCAGCTACTGGTAGAAGAACTACTGACAGTGTGGATAGATGCGCCTGCTGTAAAATGTTATGATGCTTACAAAAAGGAGATTTTCGATCTACATGCGATGCTGGTGCACACCATTCAAGATATGCCGGCATTAGGCAACACATCGGGGCAGAGAACAAAGGGAGATGTAGGGTGTCTCACATGCATGGATAGGACTGAATGTGCTAGTTGTCGACTAGAGGGGGGGGTTGAATAGGCAATTTTTATGAAAGTCTTCAAAACACGGGGGGTTTGAAGACAAACAGTAGAAATGAACCTATTGATATGTAGCTGAAGGTAGAGTACACTAGACAATCCATAGTCAAGTAAGCAATGAAGTGAAAGCACGAAGACTATCAACAGCTAGGTAGTATGGATCAAGATGGAAGATAGTATGAAGCCAAACAACAACAGTCTTCACACAATGAAGTCAATCAGATGATGCACGCAGGCAATGACTTCACAAAGACAAATTGTAAGTAAAGAGAGGTAAAGGATAGAACCAATTGCTTGGTGAGGACAAGGATTTGTTGGACCAGTTCTAGTTGTTGTGACAACTGTACGTCTGGTTAGGGAGGCTGAGATTCAACTCAGAAGACCGCGGGTTCACCTTTTTCCCCTTGAGCTAAGGACACACAGTCCTCGCCCAATCACTCTGGTAAGTCTTCAAGGTAGACTTCCAGACCTTCACAGACTTCGCTCACCGGCGATCCACAATGACTCTTGGATGCTTAGAATGCGATGCCTAACCGGTTGGAGGATTCACAGTCCTCAAGTGTAACAAGTCTTCATATCATGCAGACAGAAAGACTTCAGTGATGCCTAACACTCTTTGGCTCTAGGTGTTTAGGGCTTTGTCCTCGCAAGGATTTCTCTCTCAAAAGCTTCGGAGGTCGGTTGCTCTCAAATGACAAAAGCCGTGCACTGACTCTGAGCAGCCACCAATTTATGGTCTAGGGGGTGGGCTATTTATAGCCAGGAGGCAACCTGACCTGATTTGTCCGAAATGACCCTGGGTCACTAAGGAACTGACATGTGTCCAACAGTCAGATTTCAAACACATGCGGTAGCTTGACTTGGGATACAAGTAAAGTTGACTCATCCAACTCTGGATAAGATTTGCTCTCATTGTGTTCACTCGAAGATATAGGATTTGGTTGAGCATCACTTCAGTCATTCTGACTTTGTTCACTTGTACCCCACATAAGAGTACGGTGGTTCCTATGACTCAACAAAGAACAAAAGGAAACTATGAAACAACTATGTCTTCGCAATCCATAGTCTTCATGCGATGTCTTCTCATGTCATAGTCTTCAATGTGAATCTCTTCACAAACCATTATTATCTTCAATGTCTTCACACATTTTTAGGGGTCATCTCTGGTAGGAAAACCGAATCAATGAGGGACTACTACCTGTGTTATCCTACAATTCTCACAAACACATTAGTCCCTCAACCAAGTTTGTAGTCAATACTCCAAAACCAACTAGGGGTGGCACTAGATGCACTTACAATCTCCCCCTTTTTGATGATTGATGACAAACTAGTTGAAGTTTTCAACGGGGATAAAATTATGTGAAAGTTTAGAGATTTAAGGCATTGTCTTCACAAGTAGCAAGAGGCTCCCCGGAAGATGTGAGTATAAGTAGTTTGGTCTTGAATGCAAATGCACATGGTAGGAGATCCTCTTCAACCTATGAAGACAATTCATTATGCATATAAAGATATAACAAAGATAATGACATGCATAATGAAAAATGGACGTGTGCGGAATGAATTCATGCGGAATTTATCATCGCATCACAAAGTGGCAGAAAAAATAGCAGACGATCATCAATAAGTGATACAACCCAAAGAACCAAATGTATCAAAAACGAGAGTTGTAACCACTTAGAAAAAAATATAGCAACCACCCATATGGACCTACTTGAAGACTATCAACTCATATGCTTCTTCCCCTTTTGTCAGTAAGGACCAAAAAGATTTGAAGACATAGAGCATCTACTCATTTCCATCAGGAGTAGATGAAGGTGCAAGGTCGACGTTGGAGTTCAGTGGTGCAGAGGGGCCTGGTGCAGTGTCGAGATGCAGTGAAGCCATGGCTGGTGAAGTGGCATTGTCTTCTTCTTCGACAACTCTCGCAACAACAGTTGCAACCGAAGATGAATACTTAGAATCTTCAATGGGTGGAGTTCGATGCCAGCTTGCATTGCGACAAGGAGTGGAGTCAAATTTGAAATCCTCAGTGAAGCCATCTTCGGGAAGATCTTCAGGGCATAGAAGTGTGATACTCTTCCAGGACGTCCTACTGGCTTGATGTGCAACAAATGAGTTGTTGGTGGCCAAGTTTCTGATGTGATTGACGTCCACCAAGATGCTCTGCATTTGACGCTTTAGCCAGTCATGGTGCCTATCTTGTTTCTGATGCAAGGCCACAAGAAGCTCTCGGTCATTGAGCACACGAGATCGCTTCCGAGGCCTTTGAGCAATGGTGCTTTCAGTGGCTTCAGTAGTTGCACGATGAGGTACACATGTATTGCCATGTAGAGGATAGACACGAGTGTCGGATCATGGGTTCCGGCAAAACCCTTAAGGTTCAAACACTTGGGTGCAAGCGAAGATCTCCCCACCTATCGGTCCGCGTCCTAACTTACCCTAGATCTCATGAACTAACACGACGAACTCGCAACACAAAGGACACAAGATTTATACTGGTTCATGCCACCATTGTGGTGTAATACCCTACACCAGTGTGGTGCTGGTAGATTGCCTCTTGGCATGAGGACGAACAATACAAGGGGAAGAACAACCTCGTGAGGTTGAGGTGTTCTTGTGCTTGGCGAACTTGTGCGGTTGAGGATGATCTCCCTTCCTCTCTTTGCCTCCTCTTTCTCTCTTCTTTTCCCCCCTCTCTTTGGTGGTGGCTAGTCCTATTTATAGAGGCCCAATTCCTCTCCTGAAATATTGAGCGGGAAGGGATCCAACAATGGCCAATTTGAAGGGGACAGCTAGTACAAGCTATCCTGACAAAAGGTGGTCTTCGCCTGCCAAAGGTTCTGGTGGTGACGCTGTCCTGGGCTCCATGGGGACCTCCGTCTTGTCGTCCTTCTGGTCTTGGTCTCGTTGCACTGATATGAAAACCTTTACTGGATGCCTCGGTACTCCGTGCCTGCGCTTTCCCCCTTAGCACCAAAGAGGAAACAACGACACTGCGCGCCCTGGCACCCGCCTGGTCTTGATCGTCATGGCTTACGTCACGCGAGGTTTGCCCGGCCTCGAACTCTCCGCCCCTCACGAGCCAGCTTGGCCCCTCACGAGGGTCTTTATTCCTTGTTGATGAAGATGGGCCGTACAGGCCTGCCAGCAAAGCCACGTCGTGGGCCGCACACCGGCAAGTCTGGGGACCCCCGTTCCTAGAACGCCGACAGTTGCCCCTGGGCCCAAGGCGCGCTCGGGCTTGGCGTCGAGGCAAAGCCAAGGGTCAAGTGCGGAGCACCGCGGGCCCCAATATCTTGCAGCCTCGGTCAACGCGTGGCGGTTGATTGGAAGTGGGCATCTCCGCTTCCCCACGCTGCCTTGATACCCTCCTGGCTAAACGGCCACCGCGGTCTACACGGTTGTTCTTCCATCGCCTGCGCCATTCTCCTCCAATCCCTCTGCTTCCCCCAGACTCCGCTCCTCTTTCCAATCTGCCCTTAGCTCTGCTCGCCTTATTGCCATGGCGCCGACGCAAGTGGACAAGGGGAAGAAGCCTCTGTCTTCGGCTAGTGCGCCCCCGACCGCCGAGCCCGCAGTAGGTCAATCGCTGGTGCTCAAGAATGAGGCCATGGGCAAGGTGCGTCCCATGCTCGCATCCAGCTTCAATGAGTGGGGAGAGATGGTGGCTTGGCCTGCATCCCATGATCGCATTGACCGGATGGCCACTGAGGTCCCCCTCTTCATCAACGACCTCTAGGTCGGCTTGGTCCCTCCTTTCTCTGCCTTCCTCAATGCAGTGCTTTCCCATTATCAGATCCACATGCTGCACCTTAATCCCCAATCCGCGACCCTTCTTGCCGTCTTCGCCTTCATTTGTGAGGCCATGGTAGGCATTGCTCCTTCCGTGGCTCTTCTCCGCCACTTCTTCTCGCTGCAGCTGATTGATCCTCGGCAGAGCTCCGGATGCCCGAGCTTTCAAGCCGTGGCGGCGATGGCCGGCGACGGGTTCGACTTCGAGCTTCCACCATCCACGAGCGGGTTTCGGACACGGTGGGTGTTTGTTGACGCCGGAGTGCTCAGCCCCCTGCTCTCCTCTCCGTCAGGGCCCGCCATTCCTAACTCCGGTTGGTGCCACCGGAGGCTCGCCGATCCGCGCCTTGTCCTCGTCTGGCTCAGATTGAGACGGCTCAAAGACCTTGGCATGACTACGCCTATGTTGGTGAGGGAGTTCGTCCGGCGCCGAATCGCTCCACTTCAGCACCACTCCCAGCCGATGTGGGCCTTACTCAGTAGCCAGGACCACATGATACTTCAGGAGCCTAAGCTCCTCCATGAGGCACGACGAACAGTGCTTGAGGTCCTGACGGGCATCCCGTTGCCGGACGACTTGCCGAGGAAGAGTTGTGTTTTGTACCGCTGGTCGAACAAGATGACCTTCGCGCAGCGGATGCCCTCCTTCGATGAGTGGGGACTATGCCTAGTTGGCCTCATGGGGCCCCGCGAGAACCCCATCGTCGTGGTTCCTTTCCTTGATGCTGGCGCTGAGCTCGCCCCAAGTGTTGGTGCAGGGGAGCGCACACCGCTGGGGCCCGATAGTGAAGGTGTTGGGATGCCGATGCCGCTCAGGGCTCCCGAGGCATCGACCTCGGGGTCTCATGACCCTTGCCCTGGGGCGGCGGTTGAAGCGGCGACGCATCCCGCGTCTCCCGCGGCCGGGGCTCCTGAGGACTCGACAAGTCACTACGAGGCAGAGCCGGCTAGCTCTCCTCAGCCTGGCGCTTCTGAGGCTGCCCCTCTGAGCCCTTCTCTAGCCGCGCCTCGTGTCGTCGTCCATGTCTAGCACTTCGGCCAGCTGTGCATGGACTTCGCAGAACTCCGCAAGAGGAAGTGGTCCCCGAGCTGCGGCAGTGGCACCTTTGGGCCGTTGAATCGGAGGAAGTATATCACTGTTGACAAGTAAGTACCTTATCTTGGTGACCTTCTGTATGCCGCTTTCCTTCCCGACGATTGTCTCCTCCGGACCCCTTCTGCCAAAGCCGGGAAATCTCCTGAGAAGCAGCTACCTCTTGTCCCGTTGCTCCCGCCAAGCTCGAGCGCTGCAGGCTCATGCGCCGCCCACGGCGTGGGGTCAACCGAGGGAGTTGGCCCGTCATCAGGGCGTCTTGAGCTTGTGTCTTTGCCGTCCTTTCTTCGCAGCCTTGCTCGGAGCGCAGCAAGCGTGCCAAGGGCTCCTCCCCTGGTCATGGTCGGCGGATGGCTGGCTTCGATCCTGGGGTCTTCTTCAAGCAGTGGGCCCCGTGTAGCTCGGGCCCCTCGCGAGACCCAGCTGGCGCCTGGGGCAGCGCCAGCCCCCAGCCCCTTGCTGAGAGGGGGTGCACCATGTCGGGCGTCGCCCACAGCCCCCGTAGCGGAGGACGAGATGGGTCGTGCGCTCGAGTTCGAGCATGGGTGGAGCGTTGTTCGTCATGAGCTCTTCCAGGAGGCGATGGGCACGATGAACCGACTCGGTGAAGAACTTGTGGGTGTCGACGCGCGCATTGAGGCCGAGGGTCTTTGGTTGGCGGAGGAGTGGCACAAGCTGAAGGTGGCCATCAACCTCGGGCGCCACCAGCGCGAGCTGGACAACATGCAGGCTGAGGCTTCCCTTGCAGCCTCCCGTGAGGCCTGCTCCCGAGCTCTGGAGGAGGCTCGGGAATCTGACCGCTGCCACGAGCCGCGGAGAAACGCGCGTGGGAGCTCCAAACCTGGAGTGCTGTCTTGGATCAGCAGGTGGAGGCGCGCAGTGCTGCCCTTGCGTCGTTGAGGGGGTCGCCCGCCAAGGAGGAAGAGATCCGGAAGCTCGAGGAGGTGCTGGTGCTAGAAGCCGTGGAGCGCAGCCTTGAACTCGAACGGCTGGAGATGAGGGAGAGCCAGGTTGCTTAGGTGGAGGACGACCGCCGGTTGGCCGAGGTTCGCGCGGATCTCGAGAGCAGGCACAACCTAAAGCTGAAGCTCGTCGAAGCCAGGTCCGCTGGTAGGACTGCTGCCCTCATGTCCAAGTTGGTTGAAGTGGAGCGGCGCGAGGAGGCCGCTACATCTGCCCTGGCTTCGGCGCAGGCTGAGCTGGCTTTCGCTCGCGCCGAGCTGCTCTCTCTTCGGTAGCAGGTCGTCGATGCCGAGTCCGTCGCGTGGAAGAACAAGGACGAAGTGCTCGAGCGGTGGACGTTGGAGCGTGTGCACACCCGTGACACTCCAAAATTTTCTTTTGGTTTTTAGCAAAAACTTTGTTGGTTTTTGAAGAGAGGCCATTTAAATTTTTTTTCAGAAAACCTCTCTCTTAAAAACTTTCACCTTTGGCAAGGATTTTCATTTACATCCTTTTCAAATTGGGTGTTTGAATTATGGAAACTTTTCTTCTGAATTCTTCTCCTCTCAAATGTATTTTTTTGAATTTGATTATTTTCATTTAAAAGGAAAACCCTAGGAGTTTTTGGGGCTTCTCTCATTTTGGAACCACCCATGATTTTATTTTGCCTCATGTGGAAAGACCTCCCAAAACCCCTCCCTCCACTTTGGAACAATCTAAATTCTCTGTCCCATCAAGTCCAAACCATTTTTGAATTTTATTTCATTTATTTTATCTCCCAAAACAATTCTATCTTTCATTATGAGCCTAAGTAATTTTCAAAGCAAGTACCTCATTGCCTTTGAGTTTTTATCTCAAACCAACTCCGCTGGATTGTCCTTAGCATCCACAACCCAGAACCATCTTGATCCACTCTCCCTCTTTTCAAATTTTTCAAATTTCAGTCTCTGCAAGTTTGGACCAGATTTGCCAAATTTGGTGAAATTCATATCTCCTCTTCTCCAAAAATTCTACCAAACTTCAGGCAGCCTCCTGGTGCAATGAGAGGCCACCCCACCAAGTTTCAGCTCAAGGAGAAACCCCTACATACCAAAATCATTCTGTCGAACACCTGGCCGGCACTGTTTCCCTGCATTTTCAGAAAAATTCAGAGTTTCAGAGTTCAGTGTCGTTTCTCTTTGTCAGGGTTCAGTCACACGTCGACAGTGTTCTGTGGCGCGATGCGCGCAGCCCCTCCTCGCTGTCCAGAGCGCCGCACGCACACTTGGCTGGTTCCTGGCGTCGGAGGCGGCGAGCATCGCCGGAGCTGGCAGCTTCTGCGGTGGCCACGCCACCCATAGCGGCCAACAGTGGCAGCACCAGCATTGCAACGGCGTTCCGCGCCGCCCTTTTCTCCCTAGCTCTACGCGTGGCTCTTGCATGCCAGCGCAGCCCCGCTGCACCGTCGCCGTGGCCCGACAAGCACTGGGCGCGCTCTCTGCCGCCGACGGACCCGCGCCGTCCCGTTCTGACAAAATTTGCCCTAAGCTTCTAATCCTAGTCCGTTGAGCGTCGGAGTGGAGCCAGTGGACCTCCACGTTGATGGCCAACCCCCTAAACTTCTCGACCAAGCACTGCACCGCCGTAATCCATCACTGGAGAACTCCGTTCACGGCCACCTCCTCGGATCGCCTATAAAGGGGGACCCCGAGCTCACCCTCGAGCACGCACCACCACTGCACCTCACCAACGCCCCGCCAGGCCAATAGGAGGACCTCGAGGAGGTCTCCTCCCCCAACTCCGGCCGCTCCGTTCCGCCTCGGCCTCCACCCAGTTTCACTCCGGTGAGGCCGTCCCCGGCGCCCAAACTCCGTCAGTAACCTCCTCTAGCTACCAGAGGTCTAACCCCCTCCTCAATTTGCCCTCCGCAGCAATCTCCGGCGAGCTCCATCCACGCCCGAACCACCGTCCGCCGGAGCAAGGGCCGCCGCCGACGTGGTGTTCGCCAGCGACCACCACTACCACCAACCGACGCGGAATGATGCCCTGAACACGGAGGTACCCTCCGATCCACCTGCCTCGCCGTGGATCG
The DNA here is from genome assembly GCF_003073215.2 of Triticum urartu. Taxonomy (NCBI): domain Eukaryota; kingdom Viridiplantae; phylum Streptophyta; class Magnoliopsida; order Poales; family Poaceae; genus Triticum; species Triticum urartu. The sequence continues at coordinate 303,274,667 of NC_053027.1, forward strand.
CCGCCGGCGATCGCCGCGGCCCTCTGGCACCAACTCTCTATTTTCATTTTCAAACCCGACGGGTGGGTCCGCCCCATCAGCTTTTTATTCTTTTTGAATCGTTTTCTGGAAACGCCTTTGGGCAAAGTACGTCTTCCCCACTGGACTGACGTATTCGGGACTGAAGCGTTTTCTGTTTTTATAAAGAAAACCCTGGAAAGTTTCTGTTTCATTACAGATAGGTCCCTGGACAAAAACACTAATAACTTTTAAACCAAAGAGTATCTTTGATTGATTCTTTTTCTGTCCTCTTTGAAATTTTGTCTAGTTTTTTATCAGATTTATTTTAAAAACATTTGGAGAAATTTTTGTGCACCTCACGGTATTCACGATAGCGCGTATATTTTCTTTATACCGTAGATACCGAAATAGGTGACGGGACCGCAAACTTCACCGAGCTAGGCTCCGACTACTCTGAACCAGGCAAGCATGTTTGAACTTTTGATATGATGATTGTTTTGGCATGTTTGCATTAAGTAGTTTCATGGCATGTTGATGAACATACCGACGAATGTCATGTTACATGCAACGGTGAGGCAAGTGCGTTTTGAAAATCCATAAGTGGATGGATGTGAGTATGCATGGCCATGTGTTGGCATGAGGATGGGTAAGATGGCAGTGTTGTAGCATGCCAGTCTTATGCCAGACTATATGACTTCAGCGTCAACCCGTAACGGTCCAGTTCCTTCCATTTTCCCTTCCCTGTACTACCACATGTTTTCTGCAAGGAATATGGCTTAGTAAGTTGCAAACCGCTTTCTTGGTACACACCAAAAGGAGAGGCCGTGATGATGGTTCCATGGCCCTGGATTAAAGCCAGTCAACCGGTCAGGGGGCATGGGTGTTTCCGGTTGGGACCGAGAGGGGGGCACCCCTTAGAGCGCGCGTATATAAATTTGATCCCATGCTATTCGAGATTGTGATCTCCCCGACTCAAAAGTTTTTCTTGGACGATGTCTAGGGTGATTCCTGGCATCGAGAGGTAGGATGGGTGTGTACTGGTTAGCTGTGTTTTCTTCCGAAATACCGTAAACGGAACTAGTCCTTCGTGACTACGGAAATCCGTTGGTTGTGGGAAAAATTTTCATACAAACTCTGCAGAGTCATATATTCCTTTGAATCATCTATTCCATGTCCAAGTTCGGTATTATCTTATCCTGACAAATGTCAGTTTTGATGACAAAGACTCCGGTGAATCACATGAGTGCTAAGTCCGGTTAAATGGTTATTCCTGTGGATGGACTAGCCCGTTTATTATCATGAATTGAATATTTATTATGAGTATTATTTACTTGTGAATAAAAGCCCTTTCTGCGATGTCGCTCAGACGTCCGACTGTGGCATTGTTATTATTTATTTTCAATAAAAGCCCTTTCTGCGATGTCGCTCAGACGTCTGACGGTGGCATTGTTATTATTTACTTTCAATGAAAGCCCTTTCTGCGATGTCGCTCAGACGTCCGACTGTGGCATTGTTATTATTTACTTTCAATAAAAGCCCTTTCTGTGATGTCGCTCAGACGTTCGACTGCGGCAGTACTGTTATTTACTTCCAATATAAGCCCTTTCTGTGATGTTGCCCCGACGTCCAACTGTGGCACGCATGTCTTTTATTTTCAGTTTAATCCCTTTTACGTGGTGTCGCTTAGACGCCCGACTACGGCATGATCTTTATTTATTTGTTCACCCTTCGAGGCATCGCTTCAGACACCCGATCGGTTTCCTATTATTTCTTTTTGTTGGGTTTTTAGGCGGACTACCGCTGATTCCCTTTTTACTTACCTTTCTTGCTAAATTTTGAATGAGCATTGGTAAATTAATCATGACGCATCCATGCATGCATTTGTTATATCTTACATCCGAACTGTCTTGCGAGTACTTTCAAAGTACTCACCTGGCTTGTTGATTTGGCCAGATGCTGACGAAGGCGATCTCATGGATGAAGAATTTGATAGCGAGTCCGACGCCTAGAGGAATCCCAGTCAGTCTCGTGCGACCCTGGATTTGGTCACTGTATTATATCCGCTTCCGCTACCAAATAAATTCATCGAGCCTCACCTCGACGCTCGATGAGATGCCAGTTTTAGAGTCATGTATCTCTCTCCCCGCTGTGATTTTCCACCACCACCCTATCCTCGAGTCAGTAGTATGCCTCCACACCACTGTGTCATATCCGCCATTATGTATAATTATTGGCGTGCTTGTAATAATTTGGTTGAGCAACCATAGCTCGACCATGTAATATATTTTATGCTACTGGCTTATTGTATCAAGAATTTGTCTACCGGTAAGGAGGATTTTTCTCATAGTGGACTCAAAAGATTGGTTTCTCAATAAACATTTTTATTGGAAAACCGGTCCTGACAAGCTTGGTATCAGAGCCAGGCTGACTGTAGGAAGCCACTAGGTGCGATCGCTAATCGGTTATTAGCATAAGAGTTAATTCGTGTGGTTCCGCCCCTGGCACCCGCTACATCTACTCGGCGCACCGCTACTCGTATGGAGCCTATTAGTGAGGAGGAAGCTGAGGCCCCAGCCTCGCTATGCCTCACCCTTGGCAGGGCCAGGGAAATCATCAACATCTCCGACTAAGTACGCTTAGCCTTCATGCGATGTACCGTCGTGTAAGATATGGGAAGTAGCTTGTTTGCGCATCATGTAGGAACTGGGAGAAGTGCACTAGCCTAAATAACATGTCAGGATTATGTGCGCATATCCTGAGTGATGTATTGTATAATTACCGCCCGCGTGTAAGATACGTAATGAGCAGTTCTTCTCCGTTCGCAACTCGATTTGTTTTCTTTAAGTAATTTTGGCTATTTAATTTATTTGCCAGCCTTGTGCATTTATGGAATTGTTTTTGCGACCCTTTTCGCTTTTCTTATGGGTTTTACAAAATATATCCCCAGAGTGAAAAATGTCTCGTCCTTGGACGCGCTCTATGCCAACTCCGCCAGAGGAATATTATGACACTCAACCGGGCAACAATTTCACTCAAGGACAGTCGAGTCAACAGGACAGTGAAACATCATTTTCCCAAATGTGTCGCCTTTATGAGCAGAGTCAGCAACAACATCAGGAAATGATGAACCAAGTCATCAATATGGGAAATCACCGTGGACAGTACCAGCAGCAATCAAAGTTATCTGATCTACAGAAGACACGTCCCCAAACATTTTCTCATACTGACAAACCTCTTGAGGCCGAGGACTGGCTTCGAGACTTGGAAAGGAAATTAATTATTGCACAGTGTTTAGACCATGAGAAAGTGCTATATGCACCACACTATCTCACTGGAGCAGCTGCATCATGGTGGGAAAATTTCCTACACATGCACCCTAACGAGAATAATATAACCTGGGAGGATTTCAAATAAGGATGGAACACTGAGATTGTGTATAGACTACCGAGCACTTAACATGGTCACAATCAAGAACAAATACCCGATGCCCCGGATAAATGATTTATTTGATCAACTCGCTCAGGCCAAGGTGTTCTCAAAGATTGACTTAAGGTCGGGATACCATCAGTTAAAACTACGAACAGAGGATATCCCCAAGACAGCCTTCACCTCCAGATACGGACTGTATGAGTTCACAGTAATGCCATTTGGACTAACGAACGCCCCCGCATATTTTGTTCACCTCATGAACAAAGTATTTATGAAGTTTATGGACAAGTTTGTTGTGGTATTCCTCGACGATATTCTGATATACTCCAAGACACCAGAAGAGCACACGGAACATCTCAGAATTGTGCTAGGAAAACTCAGGAAACATCAATTGTATGCCAAGTTCAGCAAGTGCGAATTTTGGCTAAGACAAGTAGGTTTTCTAGGCCACGTACTAATCCAAGACGGTATCGCAGTGGACCCGGAGAAAGTCAGGGCCGTACTTGGCTGGAAGTCACCAGCCAGCGTAACGGACATACGAAGCTTCTTGGGAATGGCAGGATATTACTGCAGATTTATTGAAGGATTCTCCACTATAGCCAAGCCAATGACGCAGTTACTCAAGAAGGACAAGAAGTTTGAATGGACAGAAGCCTGTGAGAAAAGTTTCCAAGAGCTAAAACGGAAATTAACGACAGCACCGGTATTAATTGTGCCAGACATACACGAGAATTTTGAAGTGTATTGTGACGCATCGCGAAAGGGCCTCGGGTGCGTGTTGATGCAAGAAGGCAAGGTTGTCGCATATGCTTCAAGGCAACTTCGCAAGCATGAGGAAAATTATCCCACTCATGACTTAGAAATGGCAGCAGTCATTCATGCACTCAAGGAATGGAGGCATTTCTTACTTGGAAATCGATGTGAAATATACACGGACCATAAAAGTCTCAAATATATTTTCACACAGCCAGAACTAAACTTACGGCAACGATGCTGGTTGGAATTGGTAAAGGATTATGATGTTGGCATCCACTATCATCCAGGAAAAGCAAATGTAGTGGCCGACGCTCTTAGTCGGAACCCCAGCTCCGACGAAAACAGTCTGCAAAGCTTGAGACCTGAATTCCAACAAGAATTTGCCAAACTCAACTTGTTAATGATCGCGGAAGGCACCATATCAAACTTGGAAATACAGCCCGACCTTGTGGAGAGAATTAAAGAAGCTCAGCCTGGTCACCCCAGCATCGAAGGAATTAGAAGAAAGGTGAGTATGGGCAAGGCCTCGGAGTTTGTCATAGACGATGGAGGAATATTATGGTACGGAGACAGACTCTGCGTGCCAAATATAGAGGACCTCAAACAGCAAATTCTAGCTGAAGCCCACACTGCCCCATATTCGATCCACCCCGGAGGAACCAAAATGTATAAGGATATTCAGGAAAGATTTTGGTGGCACGGTATGAAGAGGGACATAGCCACATTCGTTGCATGTTGCGATTCTTGTCAACGCATAAAAGTTGAGCATCAAAGACCAGCCGGACTACTGCAACCAAACAAAATACCTGAGTGGAAATGGGATGAAATAGGGATGGATTTCATTGTCGGACTACCTCGGTCACGACACGGGAATGATGCCATATGGGTCATCACCGATAGATTAACCAAGGTGGCACATTTCATTCCAGTGAAGACAACCTACAACACTCAGAGGCTTGCCAGGATTTATCTCTCCCGTATAGTTTGTTTGCATGGAGTCCCGAAGACTATAATATCCGACAGGGGCACTCAATTCGTCTCGAGATTCTGGGATCATTTACAACAGGATCTGGGAACTCAACTGGCCTTCAGTACAGCCTACCATCCCCAGACTGATGGACAGGCTAAACGCGTAAACCAAATTCTAGAAGACAAGCTAAGAGCATGTGTCCTCACCTATGGGACCAGTTGGGAAGAAAGCCTGCCATATGCCGAGTTCGCATACAACAACAGTTACTAGGCCAGCCTGCAAATGGCACCTTTTGAAGCCCTATACGGACGGAGATGTCGTACCCCGCTAAATTGGTCAGAAACCAGAGACAGCCGTATCTTCGGCCCAGACATGCTCAAAGAAGCCGAGGAAAAGGTCAAGCTAATCAGGGACCGACTCAAGACCGCTCAAAGCCGACAGAAGAGTTATTACGATCGAAACATCGTGAGGTCAGATTCGAACCCGGTGAATTTGTATACCTACGAGTATCACCTATGAGGGGCCTGCAACGATTCAAGATTAAAGGAAAGCTAGCGCCAAGATTCATCGGACCATTCTGTATAGTGGCACGAAGGGGCACTGTAGCCTACCAGCTAGACTTACCCGAAGAATTATCCGATGTCCACGACGTGTTCCACGTCTCGCAATTGAGGAAGTGCGTAAGCAACCCAGAGAAACAAGTATCCCATGAGAACATTGACGTGCAGCCAGACCTCACCTATCGGGAACGTCCAGTAAAATTATTAGAGGAGTCTGAAAGGAGGACCCGACAGAAAACCATAAAGTTTTTCAAAGTTCAGTGGGGCAATCACACCGAAAGTGAAGCAACTTGGGAAAGAGAGGATTTTCTTCGGGCAGAGCATCCACACTTATTTTAGGATTAGCTGAAATCTCGGGGACGAGATTTTTCCTAAGGGGGTAGCCTTTGTGACACTCCAAAATTTTCTTTCTGTTTTTAGCAAAAACTTTGTTGGTTTTTGAAGAGAGGCCATTTAAATTTATTTTTTTAGAAAACCTCTCTCTTAAAAACTTTCACCTTTGGCAAGGATTTTCATTTACATCCTTTTCAAATTGGGTGTTTGAATTATGGAAACTTTTCTTCTGAATTCTTGTCCTCTCAAATGTATTTTTTTGAATTTGATTATTTTCATTTAAAAGGAAAACCCTAGGAGTTTTTGGGGCTTCTCTCATTTTGGAACCACCCATAATTTTATTTTGCCTCATGTGGAAAGACCTCCCAAAACCCCTCCCTCCACTTTGGAACAATCTAAATTCTCTGTCCCATCAAGTCCAAACCATTTTTGAATTTTATTTCATTTATTTTATCTCCCAAAACAATTATGTCTTTGATGATGAGCCTAAGTAATTTTCAAAGCAAGTACCTCATTGCCTTTGAGTTTTTATCTCAAACCAACTCCTCTGGATTGTCCTTAGCATCCACAACCCAGAACCATCTTGATCCACTCTCCCTCTTTTCAAATTTTTCAAATTTCAGTCTCTGCAAGTTTGGACCAGATTTGCCAAATTTGGTGAAATTCATATCTCCTCTTCTCCAAAAATTCTACCAAAATTCAGGCAGCCTCCTGGTGCAATGAGAGGCCACCCCACCAAATTTCAGCTCAAGGAGAAACCCCTACATACAAAAATCATTCTGTCAAACACCTGGCCGGCACTGTTTCCATGCATTTTCAGAAAAATTCAGAGTTTCAGAGTTCAGTGTCGTTTCTCTTCGTCAGGGTTCAGTCACGCGTCGATAGTGCGCTGTGGCGCGATGCGCGCAGCCCCTCCTCGCTGTCCAGAGCGCCGCACGCGCACTTGGCTGGTTCCTGGCATCGGAGGCGGCGAGCATCGCCAGAGCTGGCGGCTTCTGCGGTGGCCACGCCACCCGTAGCGGCCAACAGTGGCAGCACCAGCATTGCAACGCCGTTCCACGCCGCCCTTTGCTCCCTAGCCCTACGCGTGGCTCTTGCATGCCAGCGCAGCCCCGCTGCACCGTCGCCGTGGCCCGACAAGCACTGGGCGCGCTCTCTGCCGCCGACGGACCCGCGTCGTCCCGTTCCGACAAAACTTGCCCTAAGCTTCTAATCCTAGTCCGTTGAGCGTCGGAGTGGAGCCAGTGGACCTCCACGTTGATGGCCAACCCCCTAAACTTCCCGACCAAGCACTGCACCGCCGTAATCCATCGCCAGAGAACTCCGTTCACGGCCACCGCCTCGGATCGCCTATAAAGGGGGACCCCGAGCTCACCCTCGAGCACGCACCACCACTGCACCTCACCAACGCCCCGCCAGGCCACTAGGAGGACGTCGAGGAGGTCTCCTCCCCCAACTCCGGCCGCTCCGTTCCGCCTCGGCCTCCACCCCGTTTCACTCCGGTGAGGCCGTCCCCGGCGCCCAAACTCCATCAGTAACCTCCTCTAGCTACCAGAGGTCTAACCCCCTCATCAATTTGCCCTCCGCAGCACTCTCCGGCGAGCTCCATCCATGCCTGAACCACCGTCCGCCGGAGCAAGGGCCGCCGCCGACGTGGTGTTCGCCAGCGACCACCACCACCACCAACCGACCGGAATGACGCTCTGAACACGGGGGTACCCTCCGATCCTCCTGCCTCGCCGTGGATCGCCGCCGGCGATCGCCGCGTCCCTCTGGGGCCAACTCTCTGTTTTCATTTTCAAACCCGACGGGTTGGTCCGCCCCATCAGCTTTTTATTCTTTTTGAATCGTTTTCTGGAAACGCCTTTGGGCAAAGTACGTCTTCCCCACTGGACTGACGTATTCGGGACTGAAGCGTTTTCTGTTTTTATAAAGAAAACCCTGGAAAGTTTCTGTTTCATTACAGATAGGTCCCTAGACAAAAACACTAATAACTTTTAAACAGAAGAGTATCTTTGATTGATTCTTTTTCTGTCCTCTTTGAAATTTTGTCTAGTTTTTTATCAGATTTATTTGAAAAATATTTGGAGAAATTTTTGTGCACCTCACGGTATTCACGATAGCGCGTATATTTTCTTTATACCGTAGATACCGAAATAGGTGACGGGACCGCAAACTTCACTGAGCTAGGCTCCGACTACTCTGAACCAGGCAAGCATGTTTGAACTTTTGATATGATGATTGTTTTGGCATGTTTGCATTAAGTAGTTCCATGGCATGTTGATGAACATACCGACGAATGTCATGTTACATGCAACGATGAGGCAAGTGCGTTTCGAAAATCCATAAGTGGATGGATGTGAGTATGCATGGCCATGTGTTGGCATGAGGATGGGTAAGATGGCAGTGTTGTAGCATGCCAGTCTTATGCCAGACTATATGACTTCAGCGTCAACCCGTATCTGTCAGTCCAGTGGGGAATATGGCTTCGTAAGTTGCAAACCGCTTTCTTGGTACACACCAAAAGGAGAGGCCGTGATGATGGTTCCATGGCCCTGGATTAAAGCCAGTCATCCGATCAGGGGGCATGGGTGTTTCCGGTTGGGACCGAGAGGGGGGCACCCCTTAGAGCGCGCGTATATAAATTTGATCCCATGCTATTCGAGATTGTGATCTCCCCGTCTCAAAAGTTTTTCTTGGACGATGTCTAGGGTGATTCCTGGCATCGAGAGGTAGGATGGGTGTGTACTGGTTAGCTGTGTTTTCTTGCGAAATACCGTAAACAGAACTAGTCCTTCGTGACTACGGAAATCCGTTGGTTGTGGGAAAAATTTTCATACAAACTCTGCAGAGTCATATATTCCTTTGAATCATCTATTCCATGTCCAAGTTCGGTATTATCTTATCCTGACAAATGTCAGTTTTGATGACAGAGACTCCGGTGAATCACATGAGTGCTAAGTCTGGTTAAATGGTTATTCCTGTGGATGGACTAGCCCGTTTATTATCATGAATTGAATATTTATTATGAGTATTATTTACTTGTGAATAAAAGCCCTTTCTACGATGTCGCTCAGACGTCCGACTGTGGCATTGTTATTATTTACTTTCAATAAAAGCCCTTTCTGCGATGTCGCTCAGACGTCGACTGTGGCATTGTTATTATTTACTTTCAATGAAAGCCCTTTCTGCGATGTCGATCAGACGTCCGACTGTGGCATTGTTATTATTTACTTTCAATAAAAGCCATTTCTGCGATGTCGCTCAGACGTCCGACTGTGTCAGTGCTGTTATTTACTTCCAATATAAGCCCTTTCTGTGATGTTGCCCCGACGTCCGACTGTGGCACGCAAGTCTTTTATTTTCAGTTTAAGCCCTTTTACGTGGTGTCGCTTAGACGCCCGACTGCGGCATGATCTTTATTTATTTGTTCACCCTTCGAGGCGTCACTTCAGACACCCGATCGGTTTTCTATTATTTCTTTTTGTTGGGTTTTCAGGCGGACTACCGCCGATTCCCTTTTTACTTACCTTGCTTGCTAAATTTTGAATGAGCATTGGTAAATTAATCATGACGCATCCATGCATGCATTTGTTATATCTTACATCCGAACTGTCTTGCGACTAATTTCAAAGTACTCACCTGGCTTGTTGATTTGGCCAGATGCTGATGAAGAAGATCTCATGGATGAAGAATTTGATAGCGAGTCCGACGCCTAGAGGAATCCCAGTCAGTCTCGTGCGACCCTGGATTTGGTCACTGTATTATATCCGCTTCCGCTACCAAATAAATTCATCGAGCCTCACCTCGACGCTCGATGAGATGCCAGTTTTAGAGTCATGTATCTCACTCCCCGCTGTGATTTTCCACCACCATCCTATCCTCGAGTCAGTAGTATGCCTCCACACCACTGTGTCATATCCGCCATTATGTATAATTATTGGCGTGCTTGTAATAATTTGGTTGAGCAACCGTAGCTCGACCATGTAATATATTTTATGCTACTGGCTTATTGTATCAAGAATTTGTCTACCGGTAAGGAGGATTTTTCACATGCTGGACTCAAAAGATTGGTTTCTCAATAAACATTTTTATTGGAAAACCGGTCGTGACAACACCCCATGCTCGACGACCTTAGGAATAGGGCCAACAATGCCCTGGGCCATATCTGCGATGAAAATGCTCCTCATCCCCATCCAAACGACTACGCCAGCCACCTCCGCTTCATTGGCGATGTGGTGACGCGCCTGCAGAACCGTTCTGAGAGGGCTCGCCAACTTGTTGAAGGGAGGAGTCACAGCCTTCTTCGGCGCGCGTTCTCCCGCGTCTTCAGCCACCTCCGGAACATCGATCCCAACTTCGATTTTGACGCTGCCATTGCTCCCGTACCGGAACCATCCGGGGCGACCTGGCGCGATGGGCTGAAGACAACGTGGATGCGCTGGTCAGGGCCTTCGCTTCTGATGACGACGGGGTAGTGGTTGTGGCGGACGAAGGCGACGTGGTTGATGACTGTGACGCCGGCGCCGGTGAAGGTGGAGGTGACGCCAGCGATGGTGACAGCGATGCCAGTGGTGCCTCTGAAGATGACATGGGGGACGCGGCGAGTGACATATCTGGCTGATCCCTCGTTTCCCTGTCGTTTACCGTGTAAAAACTTGGGCATGGCCCCGGAAGATTGTAAGAGTATTTTGAGAGGGAGATCCCCTCTAAACAAATCGCGACTTTTATCCTTCCATGTAAAATTGAGTACGCGTCTTCACGAGCTTATGTATGCTGGGGCAAGGTTGTTGTTGCGGTTTACCTTGGCCTGGACGAGCCCAAAACCGGCTCAAGAGATTGTGGATTTCTGAGAAGCTCCTGAGGAATTCGTTGACATGCCCGAGAGGGCTGTGTGATAAGCGAGCGCCAGCCACGGCTCGACACGTGCGTGGCTCATGTGCTTCATGCCCAGCCCGGCTCGCGAGGGGCCCGCGAGAGGGGAGCGACTGGCTCGAACTCCAAAATAAGGCAAGAACTAGACTGCGAGAAATAGCTCGAACGAGAAAAGGCATCCCCCCGCGCGCATCAAATGAAAATTCAACTTCAACATAAATCCAAATCCAGAAGGCAGGGTTACAGAAAACAAATCCAAAGCAAATGGCCGCGTCCAGCACCTAGTCTAGTCTTCGACGTCTTCTCACCAGCGCCGAGCTAAGTGCTGCCACTGGGCATGGGAGGGAGCCCCCGAGGCCTGAGGGAAGCTCTCTTAAGGCTCCGGGGCGTGTACAACCCCACTCATTATTACGTGAGAGTGTCACGGGCAGCGATCTTCACAGGCGTGAGCCTTACTTCATATCGCCTAACGAGGGCCCCGCCTTGCGCTACCCCTACCACCACTGGGACGACCGGAAACCAGGATGACGCTCGTGCCTGCGCCCATCCGAGGTGGCTCGGATGCGAGGGGGTGCCCTCCGCCGTGGACCGTGATGATGTTGATGAAGCCCCCGGGCGCACTTGGGGGTACGCGAGCGTGGCGAGGCCCGCCGTGGGATCCTGCCGCTGCCTGGGGCGTGAGCTGGTAGCAGAAGGGCGGTGCTCCTGTGGCCGCCGCGTCCAGGAGCTCGGCGACGCGTTCCAGCAGTGCATCCCGGCCGCTCTCCATCAGTCAGCACCGCAGCAGCTCCGATGCCACTGTGAGCGCGGCCCGCATGTTCGCCTGCTCCGTCCTGGTGTGCAGTGCCGTCGCTGCGGCGTGGCTTGCGGCCCTTGCAGTAGCTCGCGTCTGTCGGGGGGTAAGAACAGCGGGTGAGTGGCCGCGCCGCCCATTCTCCATGGTGTTTGGTGTGCGCGCCGCCTGAGACGCGGGGTTGAGGTCTTCCTGGGCAGGCAGCGCTGCCCGGGTAGGCCAAGCTGACCATCGGTCGTCGTCAGCCCTCGGGTCGCCGGACATCGGGCCGTGGAGTGTCGGCGGATCATCTTGTGGGGAAGAAGCACCGGCGCACCCCTACCTAGCGCGCCAAATGTCGGATCACAGGTTCTGGCAAAACCCTTAAGGTTTGAACATTAGGGTGCGCGCGAAGATCTCCCCCCTATCGATCCGTGTCCGAACTTAGCCTAGATCTCACGAACTAAATCGACGAACTCGCAACACAAAGGACACAAGATTTATACTAGTTCGGGCCATCGTTGTGGTGTAATACCCTACTCTAGTGTGGTGGTGGTAGATTGCCTCTTTGGCTGAGGACGAACAGTACAAGGGGAATAACAGCCTCCTGAGGTTGAGGTGTTCTTGTGCTTGGCGAACTTATGCGGTTGAGGATGATCTTCCTTCCTCTCTTCTCCTCCTCTTTCTCTCGTCTCCTCCTCTTTGTCTCTTCTCCTCCTCTTTGTCTTTTCTTTTCCCCCTGTCTTTGGTGGTGGCTAGTCCTATGTATAGAGGCCCTGGTCCTCTCCCCAAATATTGAGCGGGAAGGGATCCAACAACGGCCAATTTGAAGGGGGGCAGCTAGTACAAGCTATCCTGACAAAAGATGGTCTTCGCCTGCCAAAGGTTCTGGTGGTGACGTCGTCCTGGGCTCCATGGTCACCTCCGTCTGGCCGTCCTTCTGGTCTTGGTCCCATTGCATCGATATGGAAACCTTTGCTGGATGCCTCGGTATTCCGCGCCTGCGCTTGCCCCCTTAACACCAAAGAGGAAACAAGGACGCTGCGCGCGCTGTCGCCCGCCTGGTCTCGATCGTCATGGCTTACGTCACGAGAACCTCGCGTGGTTTGCCCGGCCTCGAACTCTCTGCCCCTCATGAGCCATCCTGGTGAGGCCGCCCCTGAGGAGGTCTTGTGTCGTCCGCCTCGCGAGGGTCTTGATTCCTTGTTGATGAAGATGGGCCGTACAAGCCTGCCAGCAAAGCCACGCCGTGGGCCGCAGGCAGGCAAGTCTAGGGACCCCCGTTCCCAGAATGCCGACAATGAGTTGCAGCAAGAACTCCCTCAATTGGTTGTGAGAAGCTTTGGCGATCAACATGATGAAGATAAATTGGCTCCTTGGCAGGCTCAGGGTAGATGGCTTCGACAGACATATCAACCTTAGGCAAGAAGATAAGATGGTTGTGCACAGAGGGTAGATAGTTGACAAGAGAGTGAAGCTTGATTAAGTGCATCACCCATGGAGCATAAAACTTCAGGCCAAATGGATCAATTCCATATGCAGCAAGTTGCCTGATGAAGAAATCTTGAGCATTGAAGATGATGCCATTGAGAATATAGAACACCAATGTCTTCATCGTGCCTTCAAGCTTGGCTGCAGGAGAATGTCCGTTGACAGGCCATAGAGTTTGTCTTATAATGTGATAAATGGTTCGGGGCAGATACTCGAGGTCTTCGACAAAGAATTCCTTAGGATATTCAGTATCTTGTGGCAGTGGCTTCATCATGCTCAGCATCTGACTCATGTTGGGCTCAGGCTTCTGAAATATGCTCTCCAATGCATTCCTGTGTAGCTGACAACCAAGTTCATAGAACTCGCCTGGAGTGGGCAGGGAAATAAGCTCGATGATATCTTGAGCTTTGGCTTCATGGTGCACATCACCTGCCATCCACTCAAGGACCCAAGTCTTTGGATCCCTGTTGTAGCCACGAATGTGAAGAGTAGCATAGAACTGCAGCAAAAGCTCTTCGTTCATGTGCTCTTTGTCAGTGAAAAACTACAGAAGGCCAACATCTCTGAAACAGTCTAGAGCTTCTTCCAAGCAGGGAACTCCAGCAATGGCTTCACAATCCAGACGCATATGAGGAAAGATCCGCCCTTGACTGTATAAGATATATGAGTAATAACTGCGCTGCTAAAAGCTCCAGAAGCGATCCGATGAGATCTTTGGCTTCGAGTACGAGTTCTTCGCACTATTAAAGAATGGGTTGTGTGCCCTGAAGCTGTTCACACTGAATGATCCTAGCGATGTTGCAGCAACAGGAAACCTTGGCAGTCTGGGCTTTGGCTTCTGGACCTGAGGCCTGTGCTCCACATGATATTCATATTGTGGTCTAGGAGCAGTGGGAGGAACCAGAACAGGCCATCTGACAGTGACAAGTTGGCCGCGATCAAATGCCTGCTCAATAGTGTGAGGCCTTGGGGTAGAATTGTAGCTTCGGCATTGACTGGGGCTTCAGGTTGCACATTAGCTTTAGGTGCAACATTAGCTTCAGGTGCCACAGCATTTTCAGCCATGACAACGTAATTGGCTTCAGCAGTGTTCTTTGTGGCCGCCTCAATGTTTTCAACCTCCTCTTCAGTAACAGGAGGGTCGGGCAGTGACACGTTCTCCTTGAGAACAACTTCTTGAGTGACTGGGGGTGTGGCAACTCTTCCTTCTCTTCTTTCTTCTTCGGCTGATGCAGCTAGAATGTCTTCAGCAGCTTTGGCTTCAGACTCAGAGACATTCACAGTAGGGGTGGCTTCAGGCAACACTTCGCATGCTACTGAACTTTGTTGCACCTCTCCCTCTCGAATGCTCGACATGGCGACCTGTGGCCTAGGGACTTTGCGAATCCTGCAGAGTGCGGGCGACGCCTGTGGTGATGGAGTGGTCTGGACCATGTAGTCATCGTCAAGCTTCAGAGTGGTGACTTGAGGTGGTGGAGTACTGGGTGTGTCTTCATTACTTGGGGTCTCTTGTTGAGGGCGATCAGCCCACGAAGCATCCTGAGCAATTGGCATCATGGGACGACGAATGCTGATGAGTTTGCTGTTTGTGAGAACAGGCGATGATACCAGTTGGTGCTCGATCTGAGGAAGGACTTCATCATCTTCTAGATTGTCGTCACGACCAATGTCTTCAGCTATGATGGGGTCAACAGCGAGTACTTCTTCGTCTTTAGGAGCCTCTGTGGTAGCAGGCTCGTGAACTACAAGTTCAAGCTCTTGGTTGGAGGAGGCAGGACGTGCAACTAAGATGGGCTGAACAACAAGTGGCTTTGTGGCAGCAGCACGCTCTTTCCGCGAAGACTTTGTCTTCGACTTCTTTGTTGATGGAGCACCATCAGACGCATTCTTGTGCTTCTGCTTCTTGACTTCGGCTTCAGCTGCCCTAGTCTTCTTCAGTTCGGAAGCTGCTGAGGGGACCTTAGGCTTCGAGCCAGTCATGCTGGCAGGGAAGACAATGCTAGGTGCTTCCTGCCTTGGTGCTTCAGTGCGTGCCACACCAGACTTCTTCTTCTGTTTGGCAGCCATTCTGGGGTCGATACCAGGACGCCCCAGAGCCTTGCGCTTCTCGGCCTCATTGTGTGCTTGAACACATTTCTCAGCGACATATTTCATCCGCTCTCTTGAACCTTTAGCTTCCTCGTGCTTCTTGTGAAACTGCTCCTTGAGCTCATTCATCATCACCTTGAAGCTTTGAACTTCTGCCACACTGAGCTTTGCCATGTTTTTCTTGAACTACGCCTTTTCATAATCAATTTCGTTCTTCAGCTCGATGATTTTCTGAGCCACGGCCATTTCATTTGCAATGGCTCCATGAAATGTGACACTAATGTCCACTGGCAGCTGAAGAGCGTCGATGCTTATGCTCTGATCGTTGAACCATTCATCAATGAAGTTGTTCAAAATTTCAACATCAAAGAGGGGAAGATCGTTGAAGATCTCCATCTCTTGCTTGCTCTTGATCAGAAGCTCAAGGGCATCATCACCAAGATCTTCATCGCTGGACAGATGAATGGTTTCATCTTCGTTCCATAGAATGACAGTAGGTGTAAGTTCATGCCCAGAAATTTCATGGGCTTCTTCTTCTTGGGCTTCTCCATCTTCTTGGAGATACGAGAAAGATCTTCATATTGCACACTGGGTTCAAGAGGTGCAGTGGCCAATGGCTTCGCACGTGAAGCTTTTGGTGCGGCAGAGGGGTTCGAAGCCGTTGACTTCTTTGGCTTTTGCTTTGGTGGTGCTGGCGCATCTTCAGAATCTGCGTCGTCAGCTGAGTGGTCCATCGTAGCCCCCTGTACAACAATATGAGTGATGAGGCCTTCGAGGTTGTAGAAGGGGCCGGTTTCATTGGGATTGGCATCACGTGCGCCATTAGCCCTTGGAGCAGACGGACCAGGGTTGAAATTGAGCCCCAGGTCCTTCTTGTTCTTTGCAGCAGACTCCTTTGCAAACTGGAAATTCTGCTTGAAGAGATTGTCTTCACGACACCATAGCAGAGATGATGGGTCAGCATTGTCTGGCTGCGGTCCACGGACCATGCAAGGATAGAAGCCTTGAGCTATGGCTTCGGACTTGGACTTAGGCTGAAGACCTCTATATACGATATCTCCCCAGGGGCCTTCATGGCATTCTTTTCAGCATATTTGGCAGTTACAAATCTGTATTTGTACCATTCTTCTGCCCAATATCTTCGAATCCATTAGATTCGGTTCTTGCATTCTTTGTAGGTTTCCTCAGGATTTGTCTTGTACATTTCAAAGAGATCTGGTGGTAGGTCCTTGGCTGTATTCGCACGGCGTTGTCTGTCGCTCTTCCTAGCTGATTTCTCAGAGCCATTGTATTCGAGTTGAAAGGCTTTAAGACTATAAATGGCTTCCGTCTGCTAGTTAGACAGGAACTGGCTTTAGGAGAATTGATGTGTCACTATAAGAATTGCAAACGAATGCAGACTATGAGAACCAAGGGATTATCCCACGGTCATGTACCTGTGACATCATTAGAGGTGCGGGGGAAGGGGAAGAGGTTATATGCATTCTTAGAAGATTTTGAAGATAAATCAGTTTGAAGACATTGACCTCATAGTGCGAAGACATTCACTTATTTGATGAGAGTTGGTTCCAGATTTGTACGAATCAAAGAATAAGTACAAGTGAGGAATCTACCTAGTTGTGAAGCATAAGTGAATATACTTGGCATGATATGAGATGCGGAACAAGATAGATCCAGATTTGCAAGTTTAGAAACCAGTTCTTGTTGAAGTGGATGGATCTGACGGATCAAAAGGGCAATAAAAGTAAGATTTAATTACCACACGAAGAACTGCTAGACGAAGTTGAGAGGGAGGCCGAGCAGTTCAATCTCCCGCGCCCTAACTTGGCGGCGGAACACACCTACGGCGGCGGTGGAGGAGACGAGGTCTGCGGCCAGCATGAGGACGGCGTCGGTGAGGTCGCGGCAGCTAAGCGCTTCATCTCCGGCGTCGTCACGAGCTAGCGGAGGCTCCAGGGTTTGTGCGAGGTGGCGAGTAGGAAGAAGAGATAATGACCATGTTGAGTTGAGTATTTATAAGTAAAGGGACAGCACAGCGTAATTACGCAGGTGCTCTTGGCGGTTCACATCTGAAGGACACGTGGCATGCATGCAAAACATTGGAAGTTGTTCCATGTTCCCACGCATGCCTGGATTGTCGGGTGGTTGTTCCGGCTTCTCCGGGTTTCAGGCAATAAGGATATAGCATTAAAATAGATTCAATTTTTGTCTATGTATCTTCTGCTGACAAGGATGCAGAGAAGACATTCGACAGTTTCAATAGAATGCATATGATTTAGATAGATAGAATCTGAGGTAGAAGCATAGAAGGGGTTAGGGTCCGATCACATTCACTTAGATCAAGAGATTCAAACAAGAAGACATAGCTATAAGTGAATGCTTTAGAGGAGAGAACACAAATATATGTATATGTATCAGTATAAGACCAGATCAACATTGTGAAGATAAACATGAAGTCGAATAAATGTGGAAGACAAAACCAAATGCGAAGATTATGCAAACGTGATGCCAATTGAAATCACTTCAAGCAAGACTTTGGTGGTGGCGTTACCCACCGTATAGGAAGTAGTAGACCCAGACAAAGCGCACAATTATCGTCGCGCTCCGAAATCAAATTCCGCATTAATGTTTTCACACTTAGAGTGTATGTCTTCATTCATTTAAGATATATTTTTCTTCGTGTGTTGCACATCTAAGTCATCAACCTGCATAAGCGTCAGGATGTGTGTCCAATCATAGGATATTCGAGGATTCTAAGATATTTAGCTCACACCGCAACTTGCAAAACCTTTTATCATCCAAGGGCTTTGTGAAGATATCTGCCAATTGCTCTTCAGTGTTGATGTGAATGATATCAATATCTTCCTTCATGACATGGTCTCTGAGAAAGTGAAAGTGCTAGTTATCGACTAGAGGGGGGTGAATAGGCGATTTTTATGAAAGTCTTCAAACCACGGAGGCTTTGAAGACAAACAGTAGAAATGAATCTATTAATATACAGCGGAAGGTATACTACACTAGACAGGCTAGAGTCAAGTAAGCAATGAAGTGAAACACATGAAGACTATTGGCATGTAGGTAGTATGGATCAAGATGGAAGATACTATGAAGCCAATTAACAACAGTCTTCACATAGTGAAGTCAATCATATCATGCAAGCAGGCAATGACTTCATGAAGACAAGTAGTAAGTAAAGAGAGGTAGAAGATAAAACCAGTTGCTTGGTGACGACAGGTATTTGTTGGACCAGTTCCAGTTGCTCTGACAACTGTACGTCTGGTTAGGGAGGCTGAGATTCAACTCAAAAGAGCGTGTCTTCACCATATTCCCCTTGAGCTAAGGACACACAGTCCTCACCCAGTCACTCTGGTAAGTCTTCAAGGTAGACTTCCAAACCTTCACAGACTTCATTCACCGGCGATCCACAATGACTCTTGGATGCTTAGAACGCGATGTCTAACCGGCTGGAGGATTCACAATCCTCAAGTGTAACAAGTCTTCAGGTCACGCAGACAGAAAGACTTCAGTGATGCCTAACACTCTTTGGCTCTGGGTGTTTAGGGCTTTGTCCTCGCAAGGATTTCTCTCTCAAAGGCTTCTAAGGTGGGTTGCTCTCAAATGACAAAAGCCATGCACTAACTCTGAGCAGCCACCAATTTATGGTATAGGAGGTGGGCTATTTATAGCCAGGAGGCATCCCAACCTGATTTGTCCGAAATGACCCTGGGTCACTAAGGAACTGACACGTGTCCAACAGTTAGATTTCAAACACACGCGGCAGCTTGACTTGGGCTACAAGTAAAGATGACTTATCTAGCTCTGGATAAGATTTGCTCTCATTGTCTTCGCTCGAAGACATAGGATTTGGTTGAGCATCACTTCAGTCAGTCTGACTGGTTCACCTGGACCCCACTTAACAGTACGGTGGTTCCTATGACTCAAGAAAGAAGAAAATGAAACTACGAAACAACTATGTCTTCGCACTCCATAGTCTTCATACGATGTCTTCTCATGGCATAGTTTTCAATGTGAAACTCTTCATAGACCACCATTCTCTTCAATGTCTTCACACATTTTTAGGGGTCATCTCTGGTAGGTAAACCGAATCAATGAGGGACTACTACCTGTGTTATCCTGCAATTCTCACTAACACATTAGTCCTTCAACCAAGTTTGTCGTCAATACTCCAAAACCAACTAGGGGTGGCATTAGATGCACTTACAATCTCCCCCTTTTTGGTGATTGATGAAAAACTGGTTGAAGTTTTCAACGGGGATAAAAGTATGTGAAATTGTGAGGATAAGGTATTGTCTTCATAAGTAGCAAAACGCTCCCCCTGAAGATGTGCATATAAATAGTTTGCGTTTGAATGCAAATGCACATGGCAGGTTTTACTTGTGGAGATCCTCTTCAACTTATGAAGATAATTCATCATGCATGAAAGGATACAATGAAGATAATGACATGCATAATATAAATGGACATCTACGGAATGACTTCGTGCGGGGTATATGATCGCACATGCGGAATTTATCATTGCATCACATAGTTAACGGAAAAGGTAGTAGACGACCATCATGTTTTAAGCGTTACAACTCAAAGAACCAAAAGTATCAAAAGCGGGAGTTGTAAACACTTGGCAAAAAGTATAGCAACCACCCATAAAGACCCGCTTGAAGACTATCAACTCATATGCTTCTCCCCCTTTTGTCAGTAAGGACCAAAAAGGTTTGAAGAGATAGAGCTTCTACTCATTCCCATGAGTAGGTGAAGGTGCAGGTTCGACGTTGGAGTCTGGTGGTGCAGAAGAGCTTGGTGCAGTGTCGATTCGCAGCGAAGTTGTATTGGGTGAAGTAGCATCATCTTCGTCATCGACGACTCTGGCATCGATAGTGGCCGCCGAGGAGGAGTACTCAGAGTCTTCGAGTGAGGGAGTCCGACGCAACAGAGCGTTCCTGGGAGGAGTGGAATCAAATTTGAATCGCTCTATGAAGCCATCCTGTTGAAGATCATCTTCAGAGCTTAGCAATGTCAGACTCTTCCATGACCGCCAACAGGTTTCATGTGTGACAAATGCATTCTTGGTGGAAAGATTTCGAATGCGATTAACGTCCACCAAGAGGCTCTGCATCTGACGCTTGAGCCAGTCATGATTCTTATCCTGTTTTTGAGGTAATGCCACGAGAAGATCTCGGTCATTGAGAGCGCGAGATCGCTTCCGAGGCCTTTGAGCCATGGTGCTTTCAGTGGCTTCAGTTGTTGCACGACGAGGTGCACGAGTGTTACCAGCCAGAGGATAAACACGAGTTGCAGCAAGAACTCCTTCAATGGGTTGCGTGAAGCTTTGGCGATCGACATTGTGAAGATATAGTGGCTCCTTAGCAGGTTCAGGGTAGATGGCTTCGACAGACATATCAACCTCTAGAAAGAAGATGAGATGATTGCACGCAGAGGGCTGATAGTTGGCAAAAGAGTGAAGCTTGATGAGGTGCATTACCCATGGAGCATAAAATCTCAGACCAAATAGATCAGAGCCAGATGCAGCGAGTTGCCTGATGAAGAAATCTTGAGCGTTGAAGCTGATGCCATTGAGGATATAGAAAACCAATGTCTACATTGCTCCTTCAAGCTTTGCTACAGGAGAATGTCCTTTGACAGGCCATAGAGTTTGCTTGATGATATGATAAATGGTGCGGGGCAGATACTCTAGGTCTTCAACAAAGAATTCCGTTGGATATTCAGCATCGCTTGGCAGTGGCTTCATCATGCTGAGCATTTGACTCATGTTCGGCTCAGGCTTTTGAAATATGCTCTCTAATGCATTCCTGTGTAGCTGACAACCAGGTTCATAGTGTTCACCTGGAGTGGACAGGGCAGTAAGCTCAATTATATCTTGGGCTTTGGCTTCATTGTGTACATCGCCTGTCATCCACTCAAGGACCCATGTCTTCGGATCCCTGTTTTAGCCGCGAATGTGAAGAGTGGCATAGAATTGTAGCAGAAGCTCCTCAATCTAATTTTCTTTGTTGGTCTCAAACTGCAGAAGGCCGGCATCTTTGAAGCAGTCTAGGGCTTCTTCCAAGCAGGGCAGGCCAGAAATGGCTTCGCGGTCTAGACACATATGGGAAAAAATGCGCCCTTGAATGTATAGGACACAAGAATAATTACTACGCTGCTGATAGCTCCAGAACCGATCTGATGAAATTCTTGGCTGCGAATATGGGTTCTTGGCACTAACAAAGAAGGTGTTGTGTACTTTGAAGCCATTCGCATTGAATGATCCTGGCAAAGTCGCAGTACCTGGAAACCTTGGCAGCCTAGGCTTTGGCTTCTGGACCTGAGGCATATGCTCCACATGATAGTCAAACTGCGGTCCGGGAGCAGGCGGAGGAAGTAGAATGGGCCAACAGACAGTGACAAGTTGACCACGATTGAAAGCTTGCTCAATGGTGTGAGGCCTTGGAGGCCGTACAGGAGCAGAGGCATTGACTTGGGCTTCAAGCTACACATTCGCTTCAGGTGCAACATTGACTTTTGGTACCATATTCATTGCAGGCATCACATTAGCTTCAGCCATGACAACGTCACTGGCTTCAGTAGTGTTGTTGGTGGCCGCCTCAGTGTTTTCAACCTCCACTTGAGGAGCTGGAGGGTCGGGCACGGACTCGTTCTCCTCGAGAACAACTTCTTGGTTGCTAGGGGGTGTGGCAACTCGCTCTTCTTCTTGACGGGGTTCTTGTTGGTCATCAGCTGATGTAGCCGGAATGTCTTCAGCAGCTGCTGCTTCGGACTCAGAGACATTCGCAGTTAGAGTGGCGTCATGAAACACTAGTCATGCCGCTGAGTTGTTTTGCACATCTCCTTATGGAACTCTCGACATGGCAACCTGTGACCTAGGGACTTTGTGAAGCCTGCGGAATGTGGGTGACGCCTTTGGAGATGGGGTGGTCTTCACCATGGAATTGTCATCATCAAGTACCAGAGCGGTAACTTGAGGAGGGGGAGTACTGGGTGTGTATTGGCTTGGTGTGTCTTGGGGGTGATCAGCCCATGATGCATCCTGAGCAGTTGGCGTCAATGGACGACCAATGCTGATGAGTTTGTTGTTTGTGAGAACAGGTGATGATACCGGTTGGTGCTCGATCTGAGGAAGAACTTCATCATCATCTACATTGTCATGATGACCATTGTCTTCAGCTATGATGGGGTCAGCAAGTGGAATGTCTTCAGCTTCAGGAGCCTCTGCGGAAGCAGGCTCATGAAGTACTAGGTGACGTTCTTGGTTGGAGGATGTAGGACGAGCAACTGAGATGGGCTCGACAACGAGGGGCTCTAAGGGAGCAGCCCGATATTTGTTCGAAGACTGTGGCTTCCGCTTCTTGGTCTATGGGGCATCCTCAGTGGCATTCTTGTTCTTGCGCTTTCTAGCTTCGGCCTAAGCATCCTTTGTCTTCTTCAGTTCTGAAGCAGCTGTGGGAACCTTAGGCTTCGAGCCTGTGATGATGGCAGGGAAGACAATGCTAGGTGCTTCCTGCCTTACTTCTTGAGTGTGTCCCGCAACAGACTTCTTCTTTTTGGCAGCCATTCTGGGTCGATACCAGGGCACCCTAGTGCCTTGCACTTCTCAGCCTCATTGTGCGCTTGCAGACATTTTTCAGCGAAGTATTTCATTCTCTCTCTTGAACCTTTAGCTTCCTCGTGTTTCTGGTGAAACTCCTCCTTGAGCTCATCTAGCATCTTCTTGAAGCTTTGCACATCAGCCATGCTGAGATTGGCCATGTTCCTCATGAACTGAGCATTCTCATAATCAATCTTGTTTTTCAGTTCAACGATCTTCTGAGTCAGAGCCAGCTCATTAGCAATGGAACTGTGGAAAGAGACACTGATGCCAATTGGAAGCTCAAGGTCATCGATGTTGATGCTGGGGTTGTCAAACCATTCATCAATGAAGTTGTTCAAAATATCCACATGAAAGAGGGGAAGATCGTTGAAGATCTCCGCCTCCTTCTTGCTCTTTATGAGCATCTCAAGAGCATCTTCACCAAGATCGTCATCGCTGGACAGATCAATGGTGGCTTCTTCATTCCGCAAAATATCAGCTGGGGTCAGTTCGTGCCCAGAGTGCTGGATGCGCTTCTTCTGCTTTGAAGACTTCTTAGTCTTCTTGGAGATGCAAGAAAGATCTTCAGACTGCACACTTGCTTCAGGAGGTGAAGTGGCCAGTGGCTTCGCATGTGAAACTTTCGGTGCTGTAGAGGGCTTTGAAGCCTTTGATTTCTTTTGCTTCTGCCTTGGTGGGGCTGGTGCTTCTTCAGAATCCGGGTCGCCAGCTGAGTGATCCATCGCAGCCCCTTGGACAGCAATGTGAGTGATGAGACATTCAAGGTTGTAGAAGGGACCTATCTCATTGGGTTCAACTTCATGTGTGCCATCAGCCCGTGGAGCAGGTGGACCAGGGTTGAAGTCAAGGCCAAACTGCTTCTTGTTCTTCTTGGCACACACTTTGGCAAACTGAAAGTTGCGCTTGAACAGATTGTCGTCATGACACCATAGCAAAATGGATGGGTCGGCATCTTTAGGCTGAGGTCCTCTGACCATGCAAGGGTAGAAGCCTTGGGCAATAGCTTCGGGCTTGGACTTGGGCTGCAGACCTTTGAATATTATATCTCCCCATGGTCGCTTGATGGCATTCTTCTCCGCATACTCTGTAGTCACAAATCTGTACAGAAACCATTGTTCAGCACAGTATCTGCAAATCCATTGGACTCGAGTCTTGCGTTCACCATAGGTTTCTTTATGATCTGACTTGTATAGTTCAAAGAGATCTGGTGGCAGGTCCTTGGCTGTATCCCCACGGCGCTGTCTGCCGCCCTTTCTTGCTGACTTTTCTGTCGCCATGAAGTTCAAACTGAATGGCTTTAGAACTTGCAAAGGCTTCCGTCTGCTTGTCAGACAGGAACTGGCTTCAGGAGAATTAATGTGACGCTATAAGAACTCTGCAAATGAATGCAGACTATGAGAACCAAGGGATTCTCCCACGGACATGTAAATGTGTCAGCATTAGAGATGCGAGGGAAGGGG
Organism: Triticum urartu; assembly: GCF_003073215.2. Lineage (NCBI taxonomy): Eukaryota > Viridiplantae > Streptophyta > Magnoliopsida > Poales > Poaceae > Triticum > Triticum urartu. The sequence continues at coordinate 303,299,022 of NC_053027.1, forward strand.
AAGAGGTCATATGCATTCTCAGAAGATTTTGAAGACAAATCAGTTTGAAGACATTTACCTCATCACGCGAAGACATTCACTTATTTATTGAGAGTTGGTTCTAGATTTGTACGAATCCAAGAATAGGTACAAGTGAGGAATCTAACTAGTAGTGAAGCATAAGTGAATATACTAGACAAGATATGAGATGCAAAACATGATAGATCCAATTTTGTAGGTTCAGAAACCACTTTTGGTGGAGAGGGATGGATCTATCGGATCAAAAAGGCAGTAAAAGGTAATTTTTAATTACCACACGAAGAATTGCTAGACGGAGTGGAGTTGGAGGCAAAGCAGTTCAATCTGCCGTGCCCTAATGATACGTCTCCAACGTATCGATAATTTTTGATTGTTTCATGCTATATTATATTCTGTTTTTGACATTATTGGGCTTTATTATACACTTTTATATTATTTTTGGGACTAACCTATTAACCAGAGGCCCAACCCAGAATTGTTGTTTTTTTGCCTATTTTGGGGTTTCGTAGAAAAAGAATATCAAGCGGAGTCCAAACGGAATGAAACCTCTGGGAACGTGATTTTCGGAACGAACATGATCCAGGGGACGTGGAACCTACGTCAAGCAATCAACGAGGAAGGCACGAGGTAGGGGGCGCGCCTACCCCCCCCCCCCCCCCCCCCCCCCGCCCCCCGCCAGGCGCGCCCTCCACCCTTGTGGGCCCCCTGTTGCTCCACCGATGTATTCCTTCTTCCTATATATACCTGCATACCCCAAACTACCAGATGCGAAGCCAAAACCCTAATTCCACCGCCATAACTTTCTGTATCCACGAGATCCCATCTTGGGGCCTTTTCCGGAGCTCCGCCGGAGGGGGCATCGATCACGGAGGGCTTCTACATCAACACCGTAGCCCCTCCGATGAAGTGTGAGTAGTTTACTTCAGACCTACGGGTCCATAGTTATTAGCTAGATGGCTTCTTCTCTCTTTTTGGATCTCAATACAAAGTTCTCCCCCTCTCTTGTGGAGATCTATTCGATGTATTCTTCTTTTGCGGTGTGTTTGTTGAGACCGATGAATTGTGGGTTTATGATGAAGTTTATCTATGAACAATATTTGAATCTTCTCTGAATTATTTTATGTATGATTGGTTATCTTTGCAAGTCTCTTTGAATTATCAGTTTGGTTTGGCCTACTAGATTAATCTTTCTTGCAATGGGAGAGGTGCTTAGCTTTGGGTTCAATCTTTCAGTGTCCTTTCCCAGTGACAGTAGGGGTAGCAAGGCACGTATTGTATTGTTGCCATCGAGGATAACAAGATGGGGTTTATATCATATTGCATGAGTTTATCCCTCTACATCATGTCATATTGCTTAAAGCGTTACTCTGTTCTCTTGGACTTAATACTCTAGATGCATGCTGGATAGCGGTCGATGTGTGGAGTATAGTAGTAGATGCAGGCAGGAGTCGGTCTACTTGTTTCAGACGTGATGCCTATGTACATGATCATACCTAGATATTCTCATAACTATGCTCAATTCTGTCAATTGCTCAACAGTAATTTGTTCACCCACCGTAAATACTTATGCTCTTGAGAGAAGCCACTAGTGAAACCTATGGCTCCCGGGTCTATCTTCCATCATATTAATCTTCCAATACTTATTTATTTCCTTTGCCATTTATTTTACATGCATCTTTTATTTCTCTTTATCATAAAAGTACCAAAAATATTATCCTATCATATCTATCAGATCTCACTCTCGTAAGTGACCGTGTAGGGATTGACAACCCCTTATCACGTTGGTTGCAAGGATTTATTTGTTTGTGTAGGTGCGAAGTACTCGTGAGCGGCCTCCTACTGGATTGATACCTTGGTTCTCAAAAACTGAGGGGAAATACTTACGCTACTTTGCTACATCACCCTTTCCTCTTCAAGGGAAAACCAATGCACTGCTCAAGAGGTAGCAAGAAGGATTTCTGGCGCCGTTGCCAGGGAGGTTCGCGCAAGACAAGTCAAGATTTGACTCCCGGCAACGAGTGACTTGTGGCACCGTTGCAAGTCAAGACATACCAAGTACCCATCACAAACCCTTATCTTCCGCATTACATTATTTGCCATTTGCCTCTCATTTTCCTCTCCCCCACTTCACCCTTGCCGTTTTATTCGCCCTCTCTCTCCATCCTCCCTCACTTTTTCTATTTGCTTCTTTTTTCCCATCTCTTGTTTGCTTGTGTGTTGGATTGCTTACTTGTCATGATGGCTCTACCTAGATTTGGTGATCTTCACCTTAAAAGGTTATAAGAGATCGAAAGCAACGTCAGGAGTTTTATGGTTTTACAATTTGAGCATAATAATTTCTTTAAAAATGAGCTTAAAGAACAAAAAAGTTTTATGGGTTATATGAATAAAGAGCTCGATGATATGTCTAAAGAATTTGATGGTTTGAAATCTAATATTGCTCATCTTGAGAAGTTAATAGCTGAAGTTTCGGATAAGCAAGCTACCTTAGTTAATAAGATGGCCGCTAAGCCGGAATTTTTTTTTGGAAGATAAAGATGAGGATCTAAAAGTTATTGATGTGTCCCCTATTAAATCTTTGTTTTGCAATATGAATCTTGATAATGATGGGACTGAATATGATCCACCTTTACCTAGATGGCGTTCCAAAAATTCGGAGTCTTTAGATCTTGGTGCTAAAATTGTTAAAACTAGGATTGAAGAAGTCAAAACTTTAAATATTAATGAACCCACTATTTTGGATTTCAAGGAATTTAATTATGGTAATTGCTCTTTGATAGATTGTATTTCCTTGTTGCAATCCGTGTTAAATTCTCCTCATGCTTATAGTCAAATTAAAGCTTTTACTAAACATATCGTTGATGCGTTGATGCAATCTTATGAAGAAAAACTTGAGTTGGAAGTTTCTATCCCTAGAAAACTTTATGATGAGTGGGAACCTACTATTAAAATTAAAATTAAAGATCATGAATGCTATTCTTTGTGTGATTTGGGTGCTAGTGTTTCCACGATTCCAAAGACTTTGTGTGATTTGCTAGGTTTCCGTGATTTTGATGATTGCTCTTTAAACTTGCAGCTTGTGGATTCCACTATTAAGAAACCTATGGGAAGAATTAATGATGTTCTTAGTGTTTCAAATAGGAATTATGTGCCCGTAGATTTTGTTGTTCTTGACATAGATTGAAATCCTTCATGTCCTATTATTCTTGGTAGACTTTTCCTTAGAACGATTGGTGCAATTATTGATATGAAGGAAGGGAATATTAGATTCCAATTTCCGTTAAGGAAAGGCATAGAACACTTCCCTAGAAAGAAAATTAAATTACCTTATGAATCTATTATGAGAGCTACTTATGGATTGCCTACCAAAGATGGCAATACCTAGATCTATCCTTGCTTTTATGCCTAGCTAGGGGCGTTAAACGATAGCGCTTGTTGGGAGGCAACCCAATTTTAGTTTTATTCCTTGCTTTTTGCTCCTGTTTAGTAATAAATAATTTATCTAACCTCTTTTTTGGTTGTGTTTTTTGTGTTTAATTAGTGTTTGTGTCAAGTAGAACCATTGGGAAGACTTGGGGAATGTCTTTTTAATCTTGCTGTAAAAAACAGAAACTTTAGCGCTCACGAGAATTGCTGCCATTTTTATTTGGAAAGTGATATTTAGTTAATTCTTTGTCCAGATGATTAATAGATAAATTCCTCATGTCCAGCAATTTATTATAGAATTTTTGGGGTTCCAGATCTTGCGTTAGCTACAGATCATTACAGACTGTTCTGTTTTTGACAGATTCTGTTTTTCGTGTGTTGTTTGCTTATTTTAATGAATCTATGGCTAGTAAAATAGTTTATAAACCATAGAGAAGTTGGAATACAGTAGTTTTAACACCAATATAAATAAATTATGAGTTCATTACAGTACCTTGAAGTGGTGTTTTGTCTTCTTTCGCTAAGGGAGCTCATGAGATTTTCTACTTTAAGTTTTGTGTTGTGAAGTTTTCAAGTTTTGGGTAAAAGATTTGATGGATTATGGAAGAAGGAGTGGAAAGAGCCTAAGCTTGGGGATGCCCATGGCACCCCAAGATAATCTAAGGACACCTATGTGGCACCCCGGCTCAGAGCGACCGGTTTACCCTGCATTGCCAGCCTAGAGACCATGTCTTCTGGCAACACACAACATCTTGGTACAGAAAACAACCGCTTTATTGATGCTAGCAGGTCGGAGTTTATATTACAACAGATGTCGAGGCCGAGCAGCACACACGGTGCTACTGAACAATATGTACATTATTTAGTGAACATAATGGGCCTCGATCATATCAACTATGCGACAGTGGAACGACGTCGTAGCGGTAACTCCATAGCACAGGGATACCGATGTGGACATGATCTAGACTCGAGCAGCGCTCCTTTCCAACGCGACTTTCCTGAAATCTGGCATGACACGCCAGGTCAGTACATTGAATGTACTTGCAATCTCACAACAGGCATAATCATAATGACAAAAAATATCATGATATTTAACCAACTAATAATGCAATAATGTTCGAAAATGTTGTGCTCATGCTCTTAGGATAAATGTCCCGCGGGACCAACTTACGAACCGTGATCATTCTCAGATCACAAAACAAACCACCATCGTGGTCTTAACCAGAGTAACTTGTGATCCTTACGGCGATCACCACCACACCACCATCGCGGTGTTAACCAGAGTAACTCTTGATCCTTTCGACGATCACCACGACACCACCATCGTGGTCTTAACCAAAGTAACTCGTGATCCTTTCGGTGATCACCACCATGACCCATATTGGGTCTCGAACAGACCGATGGCCTTTCCGCCATCATCATCAGTGCAATGATCATAACTTAGTGTGCATGTCTATTAAACGTTGACTCATGGTGGGACCTACTATGAGTTGTCCATGACCGTGGACTCGGCTATCGATAGATTATACACTCTGCAGAGGTAGCACACTGTATCCACACCACGGAACCCATTGCCTCGCACTCCCATTCGGGTGGCCCAACGACATTCCGACAAAACCCTTCCATTGCCATGACACTATCCCGGCCACTCCGACCCAATCCCCAATAGGCTAGTCCTGGGTGGCCCCATTTCTACCAAAGACACACCGACCACCATCATGGCCAAAACAATCCCACTTGGGGACCCGGTACCAAAATCTCAACAACGGGCATACAAGGTTATGCCTGCTTACCAGACCAGGGTAAGCACGCCCATAACCTTCCCTAGTTGGAGGCACCGACCAGAGACATATTGTCGGTGTCAAAACTGGCGGATCTCCGGTAGGGGTCCCGAACTGTGCGTCTAGGCCGGATGGTAACAGGAGGCAAGGGACACGAAGTTTTACCCAGGTTCGGGCCCTCTCGATGGAGGTAAAACCCTACGTCCTGCTTGATTAATATTGATGATATGGGTAGTACAAGAGTAGACCTACCACGAGATCAGAGAGGCTAAACCCTAGAAGCTAGCCTATGGTATGATTGTTGATGTGTATGTTGTCCTACGGAGTAAAACCCTCCGGTTTATATAGACACCGAATAGGGTTAGGGTTACATAGAGTCGGTTACAATGGTAGGAGATCTTCATATCCGTATCGCCAAGCTTGCCTTCCACGCCAAGGAAAGTCCCTTCCGGACGCGGGACGGAGTCTTCAATCTTGTATCTTCATAGTCCAGGAGTCCGGCTGAAGGTATAGTTCGGCTATCCGAACACTCCCTAATCCAGGAATCCCTCTGTAGCCCCTGAACCAGGCTTCAATGACGACGAGTCCGGCGCGCAGATTGTCTTCGGCATTGCAAGGCGGGTTCCTCCTCCAAGTACTTCATAGAGGATTTTGAACACAAAGATAGTGTACGGCTCTGCAAAATAAGTTTCCACATATTGCCATAGAGAGAATTATATTTACATAAATCTAATCTGGTGACGTACTCCGTAGTGTGACATCACACCACGGCCAAGCTTTTATTCGAACCATTTTACTGTCCCATCTTAGCGCGTTATGCGAGGCGGTTTCCTTGGCACGTCTTGTTAAAGTAGAGATCGTGTCCCCTTATTCCGGGATTCTCATCAATACGGGCGTGGGTAACCCAACCGCGCCTTTGATTACGGCGCTTCGAGATAAGCGAGTTTTACCAGGCTGGTGGGGACATGTAGTTGCGTCCACCCATATAAGGGGATAAGGATCCACCTTTTCACCCACGCCTTCTTCCTCCTTTGCCTATCCGTTCTTGCGCACTCGAGGTCCAGTGCCCAAGTCCGCACTACCACCTCAACCTTCTCCAGTCATGTCCGAAGCGGGAGGCAAGTGGATGGTCTCCTCCGTCACGGAGGGACACATCAAAAAGTTGAGGAAGGCCGGATATCTGGCTAGCGACATCGCGCACCGGCTTCCCGAAAAGGGGCAGCTCATCCCCACTCCTAGGCCCCACGAGAGGGTGGTATTCCTCCCCCATTTCCTCCGTGGACTGGGATTCCCTCTGCATCCATTTGTCCGGGGGCTCATGTTCTACTACGGCCTGAATTTCCACGATCTGGCCCCGAACTTCATCCTCAACATCTCGGCATTTATCGTCGTGTGCGAGGCTTTCCTCCGCATCTGCCCCCATTTCGGCCTATGGCTTAAGACTTTCAACGTCAAGCCGAAGGTGGTGCACGGCCGCCAGGCGGAGTTCAGCGGTGCCATGGTTGGCAAGATGGCCAACGTCCTGTGGCTCGAGGGCTCCTTTGTGGAGACCCTGAAGGGGTGGCAATCATGGTGGTTTTACGTCACCGAGCCACACAACGCCGAATGGGTCGCACCCCCTGAGTTTCGATCCGGCCCCCCTACGCGGCTCACCTCCTGGAAGGAGACAGGCCTGTCTTGGGGTAAAAAAGGAGAGCTGACCGGACTCCAAACATGAATCCAAACCCTGGTGGACAAGAAGCTCAAGCTTGTCAACGTAGTCCAGGTTATGCTCGTCCGCCTGATCCTCCCGTGCCAACGACGGGCCTTCAGTCTGTGGGAGTTCGACCCGGCGCAGCATCAAACTCTAAACAGGCTCTTCGACACGACGTACAAAGATGCCTGGAGGATGCTTTTCAAGGGCGCCGAGGCTCCCGCATCCGCTAACGAGGATCGCGGATTCAGCGCGCAACGTCACGCGCTCGCGGTAAGCTGTTTTTTCCTTTTACAGGGTATCAGTTTTCCATAGTTTGACTCGATGCGGGATCTAAGCTCCCTTTCCTCTGACAGGATTGGCAGGTGACGTCCGGACAGATCAACTGTCCGGCCCCTTTGCCCGAAGGCCCAGCGGATGCTCGCTTGGCGAGGCTGCTGGTTCCGGCGCCCTATGTAGTGCCGGAGAAGAAGGCCACGAAAAGGGCCACGGGGACTCGAAAGAGCGCCCGGCACCAGGAGGTGTCGGATTCATCATCCAACGGTCCCGAAGTGCCTTCCTCTCGCGAAGACGAGGAGGAAGAAGAAGAGACCTCTCCCCCTCCAGCAGGAGGAGAGAAGAAAAGGAAGGCCGCCCTCTCTGAGGAGGCCGGAGGGTTCAAGAAGGGGAAAATCCTTCCTCCGGACTACTCCGCCGACGCCGACGACGGCGGAGATGAGTGGTAGCCCAGGGCCAAGCCCCTGCCAAAATCATAAGTATCCGGATACCGGAGTAGTTCATAGTATTCGTTTATTGCACAGCTTTCCCTTATGTCGAATATGCTTATGCAGCCCACCCAAAGAACGGCTCGACGCGTCGTCGAGCGGCTCACTGGACTCGTCGGATGTGAACTCACTTCCGACGGATTCCTCCCCCCGCCCTACGGACGACACCGAGGTGTTGTCCTAACAGGTTCCAAGCAGGGAGGAGGTGGTCCTGGAGGTGCCGCAAGGCGACCTCCCAGACTCCAGGAGTAAAGGGGATGAAACCCCCAGGGCTCCAAGTCCGGCTCTAGGCCGGACACCACTCCAGAACCTTCAAAGGTTCCGGAGTCCGGCGGGGGACCTCCTTCCAAGAGGAGCAAGTCCACCGTGTCGGCGGCCTCCGTCCAACCGGAGGCGCCGGACAATATGCTGGAGGCACTCCAAGGCGCCTCCATCGACGAGGAGCACCGCGCTATTATGAGTGCGGTGGTCCAGAAGGTTCAGTCCGCAAAAAATGGACCGACTGAAGCTTTTACTAGCCTTTTGACAGGTTTCGAGGTAAGTAAAGAAAGTGTAAATAATAGTACCGCATAGACAGTAGCCCCTGATGCTCTGTTTGGTGTTCGGGAAGAAAAAGCCGAATAGAGGATCAAATAGAATTCGCAGGAGTCTAACAAAAATGAGTCAATATGTGTGTGCAGGCTACCCTGCTTGCGTCCACCGCACTGACTGTGGAAGTGGCCACGCTAAAGAAGGACCTCGAAAGGTCCGAGCAAGAGCTCGAGCATGCCAAGAAGCAGCTCGAGGACAATGAAGGTAAGAAATACCTTGTTAAAATATATATATATATATAAAAGGTGCAATTGCAAAAAATGACAGGATTATCGTGGCTATTGTAGGGGCCACGTCTGAGGTGGCGACCCTTAAGCAAGCGCTGGACGAGGCCGAGAAGAATTCGGCCTCGGAGCGCACCGAGCGGGAGAAGTATGAGGCCGAGGTTGTCAAGGTGCGGCAAGAGCTCCAGGCTTTCATGGAAAAACATGAGAGTTTGGAGCGTGACTCGAAGACACAAGCGTCCGAGCTTGCGGTGGCTATTGAAAATGCCAAATCTGCCAAGGCCGAATCCCAGAAGACCCTCCAGGAGTTGGATGAGGTGAAGAAGATAGCGGCGGGCAAGGCATTCTTTATGCAAAGTAAACACATAAACGTGAGTTACTTGATACTTACCCGAATCCGGAGCTCTCCAGGGGCATTTGCAGATCTTCACCGGAGTGTATCCGATGCCGCCGCATTCTATCGAGCCGAGGAGGGCAGCTCGACGGAGAAGGTGTTCTGGTCTCAGTATGCTGAGGCCGGACACCCCGTGCCCCTGAGCGACCAGCTGAAGCAACTGGTCGAGCTCCACAAGGCGGCCGAACAGGCCATGAAGGGCCTCCTAGTTCGGCTGTGGCCTGGAGAGGCTCTGCCTAGGAGCTATTTCAGGATGGTGCGGCGGCTGGTGAGGCTTGTCCAAGGCTCGAAGTCGTCAAGCGCTCCGTCTATATTGAAGGTGCCCGTAGGGCCTTTGCCTGTGCTAAGGTGCACTGGGGCGGGCTGGATGCAGAGAAGCTTGTGAAGGACGGGCCACCAGCGGGGAAAGAGCATCACAAGCCCGAAAATTACTATAAGGATGTTCTGAAGGGTGCCCGCCTTGTGGAGGATGAATGTACTAGGGATGTAATTTTTAAGTAAAACTCGCTCGTGTTTGTCCTGTGCGCTGAAAACTTGTTCATATGCGCTGAGCAATGCTGCTTGAATTTAAAATATTACCTTCTGTGCGGCAGTTTATCAATACTGAGAGATGGCGAGTCGTCGGCTTCTGCCCCCTTGCCGCTAGTGCCGGGGTGTTCAGGGATAAACCTGGGCGCTCTTTTTCCCATATTTGGGTCCTTCGAGGGAGGCGCTCAGCCCAACGAACAAGGCAATCGGACTATAATGCGTGAACACTCTCTCTTAGCCATAGAATTCTATAATTTTAAATTTCGGCGAAGCCCCTAGTATTCGGAAGACCGAGTTCGGGGCGCTATCCACGCCTTGGCCGGATAGAGCCGACTCCTCGCCCTAAACGGCATAAGTCTTTAGGGACTCGAAAAAACCTCTCGAACAGCGACCAGCTCTCGCTTCATCATGACAGTCAGTTTTAGCTTTCTCCACTGAGGTGCTTGGCCCAACTCAACTGGGGCACAATCGCAGTGGTTCTCCTAGTGCTACCTTAGCCGATATAGCGGAACGTAAGGCACCAAAACATAGGAGCCGGGGAAACCCAACTATTGACCCAAGAC
>NC_053027.1:303310003-303328448 GCF_003073215.2 Triticum urartu
GCTGAATAATGTATGGGAACTGGTTAAGCGTCCTGATCCACGGAAGCACAACATAATAGGCACCAAATGGATATACCGCAACAAGCAAGATGAGCATGGTCAAGTTGTCAGAAACAAAGCTCGTCTAGTTGCTCAAGGATATACTCAAGTGGAGGGCATTGACTTCGATGAAACATTTGCTCCTGTGGCTAGGCTTGAAGCCATACGCATACTGCTGGCCTATGCAAATCATCATAACATACTTCTATATCAAATGGATGTGAAAAGTGCCTTTCTCAATGGCAAGATTGAAGAAGAAGTGTATGTTGCACAACCACCTGGCTTTGAAAATCCAAAACATCCTAATATGGTATACAAGCTCAACAAGGCACTGTATGGCCTCAAACAAGCCCCTAGGGCCTGGTATGATACACTCAAGTACTTTCTGAAAAGCAAAGGCTTCATACCTGGTTCCCTGGATCCCACTCTTTTCACGAAGACATATGATGGTGAACTGTTTGTGTGCCAAATATATGTGGATGACATTATCTTCGGCTGCACCAATCAGAAGTATAGTGAAGAGTTTGGATACATGATGCAAGAGCAATATCAGATGTCCATGATGGGGGAGCTGAGGTTCTTTCTCGGTCTTCAAATACGGCAACAACGCAACGGCATCTTCATATCTTAAGAGAAATATCTTAAAGAGTGCCTGAAGAAGTTCGGTATGCAAGACTGCAAAGGCTTCACAACACCAATGCCAGCCAAGCATCATCTGGGTCCCGACGACAATGGTAAAGAGTTCGATCAAAAGGTATACCGCTCCATGATTGGGTCTTTGCTTTATTTATGTGCATCTAGGCCAGATATCATGCTTAGTGTTTGCATGTGTGCTCGATTTCAAGCGACACCAAAGGAGTCGCATCACTTAGCTGTGAAGCGAATTCTTCGATATTTGGCTCACACCCCAACTCTAGGATTATGGTATCCAAAGGGCTCAGAGTTTGATCTGGTTGGATTTTCGGATGCTGATTATGCTGGTGACAAAGTTGATCGCAAATCTACATCAGGCACATGTCATTTTCTGGGACGATCACTTGTATGTTGGTCTTCAAAGAAGCAGAACTGTGTATCTCTCTCCACTGCTGAGTCTGAATACATTGCTGCTGGATCTTGCTGCGCTCAGCTTCTGTGGATGAAGCAAACACTCAAGGATTATGGCATTCATCTGAAGCAAGTGCCACTTTACTGCGACAACGAAAGCACCGTCAAGATTGCCAACAACCCAGTTCAGCACTCGAAGACAAAGCACATTGAAATTCGTCATCACTTTCTCAGAGATCATGTTGTGAAGGAAGACACTGATATCATACACGTCAACACTGAAGAGCAATTGGCAGATATCTTCACAAAGCCCTTGGATGAGAAGAGATTTTGCAAGTTACGGTGTGAGCTAAATATCTTGGAATCCTCAAATGTCCTGTGATCAGGCACACATCCTAACACTTATGCATATTGATGACTTAGATGTGCAACACACGAAGTAGCGTATATCTTCAATCAATGAAGACATACATTCTAAGTGTGAATACATTAATGTGGAATTTGACTTCGGAGCGCCACGATAATTGTGCGCCGTGTCTGGGTCTAATACTTCCTATACGGTGGGTAACGCCACCACCAAACGTTCCATTTTGAAGTGTTTCTCTCATGGCGTCACCTCTCAATGTCTTCACAATTGGTTTGGCTTCCTTCTCTGTATGTCTTCATGATTATCTTCACTGCGTTGATTATATGGATATATATGTACTGATGTTCTATCCTCTACAGCATTCACTTATAGCTATGTCTTCTTGGTTGAATCTTTTGAACTAAGTGAATGTGATCGGACCCTAACCTCTCTATGCTTTCTATCTCAAACTCTATCTCTCCAAGTCATATGCATTCTGTTGAAACTGTCGAATGTCTTCACTGTGTCCTTGTCAGCCGAAGACATTGAGACAACCATAAAAGTCAGTTTTAATGCTCATTCCTCCACATAAGATCCGGAGAAGCAGAAACGACCGCCCGACAATTTAGGCGTGCGTGGGACGTGGAACAAATCCCGATAATCTAACTGGCCACGCGTGCCTCAAATGCGAACCGCCAGGGGTACCTGCATAATAGCGCAGTGCCGCCTCTATCCCTATAAATATACGATTCACTGCGGTCATTATCTCCTTCTTCCACCCTCGCACGAACCCTAGCGCCACCGCTAGCACTCGACGACGCCGGCGACGAAGCGCTTCACTGCCGCAACCTCTCCGACGCCGTTTTCACGCCGACAGCGGACATCACTTTCTCCGCCGTCGCCGTAGGTGTCTTCCGTCGCCAAGTTAGGGCACAGAGGATCGAACTGCTCGGCCTCAACTCTCACTTCGTCTAGCAGTTCCAAGTGTGGTAAATAAAACCTCTTTTTACAGCTTCTTTTGATCCTACAGTTCAGTCACTTTCTGCCATAAGAAGTTTCTCTTCACACCAGTTAAATCTCTCGCTGCATCTCATAACATGCCTAGTATATTCACTTGTGCTTCATAAAGTAGTTAGATTCCTCACTTGTACTGATCTATGGGTTCGTACAAATCTGGAACCAACTTCTTATCTGTAAGTGAATGTCTTCGCATAATATGGTCAATGTCTTCTAAACCGATTTATCTTCAAAATCTTCTGAGAATGCATATGACCTCTTCCCCTTCCCTCGCACCTTAATGCTATCACAGGTACATGTCCGTGGGAGAATCCTTTGGTTCTCATAGTCTGCATTCATTTGCAGAGTACTTGCAGCATCACATCAACTCGCCTGAAGCCAGTTCTTGCAAAAGGAATCCTTTGAAGCCTTTGAACATCTTGAAGCCTTCCAAGTTATTCATGGCTTCAGAAACAGTAGCAAGGAAGGGAGGCAGACAGCGACGTGGTGAAACGTCCAAAGATCTGCCTGATGAATTGGCAGAAATGTACAAAACTGATCCTGAAGAAAGCTATGGTCAGCGCAAGACACGAATCCAATGGATTCGAAGATATTGGGCAGAGCAATGGTTCCACTACCGCTTCGTCACTCAGGAATATGCGGAGAAGTGCGCCATCAAGAGACCTTGGGGAGATGTATTATACAAAAATCTCGTACCTAGGTCCAGAGACGAAGCCATTGCTCAAGGCTTCTATCCATGCATGGTGAGAGGACCACAGCCAGCTGATGCACATCCGTCATCACTTCTATGGTGTCGCGATGATAATCTCTTCAAGCGCAACTTTCATTTTGCACAACAGTCAGCGAAGATAAACAAGAAGAAATTTGGGCTTGACTTCAACCCTGGTCCCTCCTCACCAAGGGCAGATGGCACACGCAACGCCAATCCCAATATCATCGGGCCGTATGCCAATCTTGCAGGCCTCATCACTCGCATCCTAGTCCAAGGGACTGCTGTGACTGACCCTCCAGCAGATACTGAGTCAGATGACGCCCCTGCTGCTCTGAAGCCTCTCCTTCTGAACCCATTATCAAGAAGCGCAAGACCAAGAAATCTCGGGCTGCTCCCACAGAGCCCCTGATAGTTGAACCACTCTGCGTCCGCTATCCTGACGCAGATCGTCAGATGACAGTGCATGAGCCTGGTTACATAGAGGCTCCGCACGCTGAAGACATTCCAGCAGCCAACCCTAATGCTGCTGAAGACATTGGTCCCCAAGACAATGTGCAAGGTGATGCAGCCCTTCCTCAGCTTGAGACAAGCGAACAGATCAGTATTGGTCGTCCATTGACGCCAATCACACAAGATGCGTCGTGGGCAGATCACCCACAGGAGGAAGATGAGCCCCAACCCACTACAACTCCACCGGCGCCTACCCTCCATAGGCTTCGCAGAGGGCCAAGGGCTCAGGCTGTTGAAGACATTCCGGCTGCATCAGCCGAAGAGCAAGCAGAAATACCACAAGCTCCAACTCCCCCGCACCAACAAGAAGCAGTTCTCAAGGAGAACGTGCCTGAAGCTGAAAATGTTGAGGCTGCCACAAACAACGCCGAAGCAAATGTGGAGCCCTCCCCAACAACAGCTTCAGAAGACACCGAAGCTACTGCTCCTGAACATTCTGTGCCTGAGTCTGCTGCCGGACCACAATTCCACTATCATATTGCGCACAGGCCCCAGGTCCAGAAGCCGATCCCACGACTACCAAGGTTCCCAGGTCCTGCATCAGCTCCTGGTTCCTTCAACATCAACGGCTTCAGGGCAGATAACACGTTTTTCGACCGCTCCAAGAACCCTTATTCAAGGGAACGGATTGTATCAGATAGGTTCTGGAGCCATCAACAGCGCAGCTATTATTCATGCATCCTCTACAACCAAGGCCGCATCTTTCCTCACAAGCGCCTTGAGGTTGAAGCTGTTGAAGGTCTACCTGGTCTAGAAGAAGCATTTGATTGCTTCAAGCAAGTGGGTTTGCTGCCATTTATCACTGACGAAGAGCACTGGAACGAAGAGCTTCTGCTCCAGTTCTATGCCACTTTGCATATCAAAGGCTATAACAGAGATCCGAAGACATGGATCCTGGAGTGGATGACAGGCAATATCCATCATGAAGCCAATGCTTTCGACCTAATTGAGCTTACTGGCCTTCCCACTCCTGGCGAATTCTTTGAAGAAGGGTGCCAACTCCATGCTGAAGCAATTGAGAGCATATTTCAGCGTCCTGAGCCAGATATGAGTCAGATGCTCTCAATGATGAAGCCATTTCCTCCAAATGCACCCTATCCAACTAGGTTCTTCGTTGAAGACTTCGAGTACCTGCCCAGAACAATATATCACATCATAAGGCGGACTCTCTGGCCAGTCAAGGGACACTCTCGATATGCAATGATTGATGGTGCAATGAAGACTCTCATCTTCTGCATTCTTCATGGCAAATGCTTCAATGCACAGGATCTCTTCATCCGTCAATTTGCAGCATCTGCTTCAGAACTGTTTGGATTAAAGTTTTATGCTCCTTGGGTTATGAGGCTGATCAAGCTTCACTCTGCAATCTCCTATCAACCCTCAGCCCGCAATCATAGGATATTTTTGCCAGATGTGGACACATCTGCTGAAGCAATATATCCCGAGCCGGCCAAGCAACCACTAAGTCTTCAGAATGCAGAACACCAGAGCTTCACTCAAAATATTGAAGGTGTTGAAGCTCTCTCCCGAGTGTATCCAATGGCTGGCACCACACGTGCCCCTGCATCAACTGAAGCCACCAACAGCACAGCTGCAAAGAGACCCAAGAAGCGCGCTCGTGCACTCAATGACAGAGAGCTTCTTGTGGCTCTTCACCAAAAGCAAGATAGGCATCACGACTGGCTCAAGAGGCAGATGAGAAGCATCATGCAAGACGTCAATCGCCTCAGAAATATGGCAACAAAGAATGCATTTGTCACACACGAGACCTGTCGCCGCACTTGGAAGGGCCTCACCATGATGTGCCCTGAAGCTGAACTGCATGAGGATGGCTTCACAGAGCACTTCAAATTTGACTCCACGCCTCCAAGAAGAGCGGTGATGCGCAGCACACCATCACTTGAAGAGTCAGAGTTCTCTTCTTCTGCTGCCACCGTGTCTGCCCGTATTATTGAAGAAGAAGACGAAGCGACATCATCTCCACCTGCTTCAACGCGCGTCGAATCTGCACCAAGCTTGTCTGCACCACCGCCAAACAACTCCACCGACCCTGCTGCGCCTGGGAATGCGTAGAAACCTCTATGTCTTCAAACCTTTTTGGTCATCACTGACAAAAGGGGGAGAAGCATATGATGGTAATAGTCTTCAAGCGGGTCACTATGGGCGGGTGCCTTCATATCTTGCTACATTTTGCTTCGTGCTTACAACTCCCGTTTTTGCTACATTTGCTTCCTTGAGTCGTAACACTTAGCCTTGATGGCCGTCTGCTACCTGCTTGTCACTCCGTTATGCGAAGATAACTTCCGCATGTGCGACGATAAATTCCGCACTCATCTCATTCTGCAGACGTCCATTTTCCATTATGCATGTCATTATCTTCATATACTTTCACATGCATAGTGGATTGTCATAAGTTGAAGTGGATCTCCACAAGTACAACCTGCCATGTGCATTTGCATTCAAGAAGCAAATTACTTATATGCACATCTTCAGGGGGAGCCCTTGCAACTTATGAAGACAATTCTTTTACAATTTCGCAAATTATGTTTCCCGTTGAAAACTTCAACTAGTTTGTCATCAATCACCAAAAAGGGGGAGATTGTAAGTGCATCTAGTGCCACCCCTAGTTGGTTTTGGAGTATTGACGGCAAACCTAGTTGAGGGACTAATGTGTTTGTGAGAATTGCAGGAAAACACAGGAAGAAGTCCCTCATTGATTCGGTTTCACTACCAGAGATGACCCCTAAAAATGTACGAAGACATTGAAGACAATGGTGGTTTATGAAGATATTCATATTGAAGACAATGACATGAGAAGACTCCCTATGAAGCTTTTGGAACTCGAAGACCTAGATCCTTCGTAGTTTTATTTCATTCATGTTGTGTCATAGGAACCACCGTACTGTTAAGTGGGGTCAAAGAGAACCAGTCAGAATGACTGAAGTGATGCCAAATTCAAATCCTATGTCTTCGAGCGAAGACTTTGAGAGAAAATCTTGTCCAGAGTCAGACAAGTCAGCTTTACTTGTAGCCCAAGTAAAAGTTGCCGTGTGAGTTCGAAATCCGACCGTTGGTACACGTGTCAGTTCCTTAGTGACCCAGGGTCATTTCGGACAGATCAGGTCGGGTTGCCAAGTGGCTATAAATAGTCCCCCCCCACAACCTTAAATGGTTGGCTGCTCAGATTTCAGTGCACGGCTTTTGTCGTTTGAGAGCAACCCACCTCGAAGCCTTTGAAAGAAAAATTCCCAGTGAGGAGAAAAGCCCTAACCACCCAGAGCCAGAGTAAATTGGGCATCACTTAAGTCTTCGTGTCTGTGTGATTTGAAGACTTATTACACTTGAGGACTGTGCATCCTCCAGACGGTTAGGCGTCGCGTTCTGAGCATCCAAGAGAAATTGTGGATTGCCAGTGAACGAAGTCTGTGAAGGTTTGGGAGTCTACCTTGAAGACTTACCAGAGTGATTGGGCGAGGTCTGTGTGACCTTAGCTCAAGGAGAAAACGGTGAGGACTGGGTGTCTTGGACTAAGTGTCCTTGACTGGGTGTCCGGGACTGTGTGTCCTTCGGTTTAAATACCTAGCCGCTCCAACCAGACGTACAGTTGTCACAGCAACTGGAACTGGTCCAACAAATCATTGTCTTCAACGTGTCACTGGTTTCATCTTCACTTCCCTTCATTACAGTTATTCATTGTGAAGCCATTGCATGCTTGCTTTATCTTTTGTCTTCACAACATGAATGTATGATCTGTTCGGCTTCATAACTTCTTCCTACCTGATCCTTATTACACTGAAGCTGTTTGTCATTGCGCTTTCACTCTATTGAATACATGACCATGGCTGCCCTAGTGTAATCTAACTTCCGCTGCATAGTAATAGGCATAATCTTCACTGTTTGTCTTCATAACTCTCACGTTTTGAAGACTTTCATAAAAATCGCCTATTCACCCCCCCCCTCTAGTCGATATAACGCACTTTCAACTAGACGACGGGTCCATGTTATTAGCTAGATGGCTTCTTCTCTCTTTTTGGATCTCAATACAATGTTCTCCCCCTCTCTTGTGAGATCTATTCGATGTAATCTTCTTTTTGCGGTGTGTTTGTTGAGACCGATGAATTGTGGGTTTATGATCAAGTCTATCTATGAACAATATTTGAATCTTCTCTGAATTATTTTATGTATGATTGGTTATCTTTGCAAGTCTCTTCGAATTATCAGTTTGGTTTGGCCTACTAGATTGATCTTTCTTGCAATGGGAGAAGTGCTTAGCTTTGGGTTCAATCTTGCGGTGTCCTTTCCCGGTGACAGTAGGGGCAGCAAGGCACGTATTGTATTTTTGCCATCGAGGATAACAAGATGGGGTTTTCATCACATTGCATGAGTTTATCCCTCTACATCTGTTGGAAATATGCCCTAGAGGCAATAATAAATTAGTTATTATTATATTTCCTTGTTCATGATAATCATTTATTATCCATGCTATAATTGTATTGATAGGAAACTCAGATACATGTGTGGATACATAGACAACACCATGTCCCTAGTAAGCCTCTAGTTGACTAGCTCGTTGATCAATAGATGGTTACGGTTTCCTGACCATGGACATTGGATGTCGTTGATAACGGGATCACATCATTAGGAGAATGATGTGATGGACAAGACCCAATCCTAAGCATAGCACTAGATCGTGTAGTTCGTATGCTAAAGCTTTTCTAATGTCAAGTATCATTTCCTTAGACCATGAGATTGTGCAACTCCCGGATACCGTAGGAGTGCTTTGGGTGTGCCAAACGTCACAACGTAACTGGGTGGCTATAAAGGTACACTACGGGTATCTCCGAAAGTGTCTGTTGGGTTGGCACGAATCGAGACTGGGATTTGTCACTCCGTGTAAACGGAGAGGTATCTCTGGGCCCACTCGGTAGGACATCATCATAATGTGCACAATGTGATCAAGGAGTTGATCACGGGATGATGTGTTACGGAACGAGTAAAGAGACTTGCCGGTAACGAGATTGAACAAGGTATCGGGATACCGACGATCGAATCTCGGGCAAGTATCGTACCGATAGACAAAGGGAATTGTATACGGGATTGATTAAGTCCTTGACATCGTGGTTCATCCGATGAGATCATCGTGGAACATGTGGGAGCCAACATGGGTATCCAGATCCCGCTGTTGGTTATTGACCGGAGAACGTCTCGGTCATGTCTGCATGTCTCCCGAACCCGTAGGGTCTACACACTTAAGGTTCGATGACACTAGGGTTATAAAGGAAGTTTTTATGGGGTTACTGAATGTTGTTCAGAGTCCCGGATGAGATCCCGGATGTCACGAGGAGTTCCGGAATGGTCCGGAGGTAAAGATTTATATATGGGAAGTCCTGTTTTGGTCACCGGAAAAAGTTTCGGGGTTTATCGGTAATGTGCCGGGACCACCGGAGGGGTCCGGGGGTCCACCGGGGGGGCCAAGGGCCCCAGAGGCATACATGGGCCAAGTGTGAGAAGGCACCAGCCCCTAGGTGGGCTAGGGCGCCTCCCACCATGGCCCATGCGCCTAGAAGGGGAGAGGGGGCTAACCCTAAGGGCAGATGGGCCCTAAGGCCCATGCTCCCTGCGCCTCCCTCTCCTCCCCCTCTTGGCCGCCACCCAAAACCCATCTAGGGCTGCCGCCCCCCCTAGGGGTGGGAACCCTAGAGGGGGCGCACCCTCCTCCCCTTCCCCTATATATATGAGGCCTAGGGGCTGCCCAATACACGCGATCTGAGCTCTGCCTGTTGGTGCAGCCCTCCCTCTCTTTCTCCTCATATCTTGCGGTGCTTGGCGAAGCCCTGCAGGATTGCCACGCTCCTCCATCACCCCCACGCCATTGTGCTGCTGCTGGATGGATTCTTCCTCAACCTCTCCCTCTCTCCTTGCTGGATCAAGGCATGGGAGACGTCACCGGGCTGTACGTGTGTTGAACGCGGAGGTGCCGTCCGTTCGGCACTAGGATCATCGGTGATTTGGATCACGACGAGTACGACTCCATCAACCCCGTTCTCTTGAACGCTTCCGCTTAGCGATCTATAAGGGTATGTAGATGCACTCTCCTTCCCCTCGTTGCTAGTCTCTCCATAGATAGATCTTGGTGATACGTAGGAAAATTTTGAATTTATGCTACGTTACCAAACAGTGGCATCATGAGCTAGGTCTATGCGTAGTTTCTATGCACGAATATAACACAAAGTAGTTGTGGGCGTTGATTTTGTTCAATATGCTTGCCGTTACTAGTCTTATCTTGATTCGGCGGCATCGTGGGATGAAGCGTCCCGGACCGACCTTACACGTACTCTTACGTGAGACTGGTTCCACCGACTGACATGCACTAGTTGCATAAGGTGGCTAGCGGGTGTCTGTCTCTCCCACTTTAGTCGGATCGGATTCGATGAGAAGGGTCCTTATGAAGGGTAAATAGCAATTGGCATATCACGTTGTGGTTTTTGCGTAGGTAAGAAACGTTCTTGCTAGAAACCCATAGCAGCCACGTAAAACATGCAAACAACAATTAGAGGACGTCTAACTTGTTTTTGCAGGGTATGCTATGTGATGTGATATGGCCAAAGGATGTGATGAATGATATATGTGATGTATGACATTGATCATGTTCTTGTAATAGGAATCACGACTTGCATGTCGATGAGTATGACAACCGGCAGGAGCCATAGGAGTTGTCTTAATTTATTTATGACCTGCGTGTCAACATAAACGTCATGTAATTACTTTACTTTATTGCTAACCGTTAGCTGTAGTAGTAGAAGTAATAGATGACGTGACAACTTCATGGAGACACGATGATGGAGATCATGGTGTCATGCCGGTGACGTTGATGATCATGGAGCCCCGAAGATGGAGATCTAAAGGAGCAATATGATATTGGCCATATCATGTCACTATTTGATTGCATGTGATGTTTATCATGTTTTTGCATCTTGTTTACTTAGAATGACGGTAGTAAATAAGATGATCCCTCGTTAAAATTTCAAGAAAGTGTTCCCCCTAACTGTGCACCGTTGCGACGGTTCGTGTTTCGAAGCACCACGTGATGATCGGGTGTTAGATTCTTACGTTCACATACAACGGGTGTAAGACAGATTTACACACACGAAACACTTAGGTTGACTTGACGAGCCTAGCATGTGTACAGACATGGCCTCGGAACACAGAAGACCGAAAGGTCGAGCATGAGTCGTATGGTAGATACGATCAACATGAAGATGTTCACCGATGTTGACTAGTCCGTCTCACGTGACGATCGGACACGGCCTAGTTGACTCGGATCATGTAATCACTTAGATGACTAGAGGGATGTCTATCTGAGTGGGAGTTCATAAGATGAACTTAATTATCCTGAACATAGTCAAAAGGTCTTCGCAAATTATGTCGTAGCTCGCGCTTCAGTTCTACTGTTTAGATATGTTCCTAGAGAAAATTTAGTTGAAAGATGATAGTAGCAATTATGCGGACTAGGTCCGTAAACTGAGGATTGTCCTCATTGATTCATAGAAGGCTTATGTCCTTAATGCACCGCTCAGTGTGCTGAACCTCGAACGTCGTCTGTAGATGTTGGGAACATCTGACATACAAATTTTGATAACTACGTGATAGTTCAGTTAAACGGTTTAGAGTTGAGGCACCGAAGACGGTTTTGAAACGTCGCGAAACATATGAGATGTTTCGAGGGCTGAAATTGGGATTTCAGGCTCGTGCCCACGTCAAGAGGTATAAGACCTCTGACGATTTTCTCAGCCTACAAACTGAGGAGAAAAGCTCAATTGTTGAGCTAGTGCTCAGATTGTCTGAGTACAACAATCATTTGAATCAAGTGGGAGTTGATCTTCCAGATAAGATAGTGATGTTTCTCCGAAGTCATTACCACCAAGCTGCTAGAGCTTCATGATGAACTATAATATATCAGGGACATATATGATGATCCTTGAGATATTCGCGATGTTTGACACCACAAAAGTAGAAATCAAGAAGGAGCATCAATTGTTGATGGTTGGTGAAACCACTAGTTTCAAGAAGGGCAAGGGCAAGAAGGGATAATTCATGAAACGGCAATTCAGCTGCTGCTCTAGTGAAGAAACCCAAGGTTGAACCCAAACCCGAGACTAAGTGCTTCTGTAATAAGGGAACAACCACTGGAGCAGAATTACCCTAGATACTTGGTAGATGAGAAGGCTGGCAAGGTCGATAGAAGTATATTGGATATACATTGTGTTGATGTGTACTTTACTAGTACTCCTAGTAGCACCAGGGTATTAGATACCGGTTCGGTTGCTAAGTGTTAGTAACTCGAAATAAAAGCTACGGAATAAACGGAGACTAGCTAAAGGTGAGCTGACGATATGTGTTGAAAGTGTTTCCAATGTTGATATGGTCAAGCATCGCACGCTCCCTCTACCATCGAGATTGGTGTTAAACCTAAATAATGGTTATTTGGTGTTTCCGTTGAGCATAGACATGATTGGATTATGCCTATCGCAATACGGTTATTCATTTAAGGAGAATAATCGTTACTCTGTTTATTTGAATAATACCTTCAATGGTCTTACGCCTAAAATGAATGGTTTATTGAATCTCGATCGTAGTGATACACATGTTCATGCCAAAAGATATAAGATAGTAATGATAGTACCACCTACTTGTGGCACTACCACGTAAGTCATATCAGTATAAAACGCATGAAGAAGCTCCATGTTGATGGATCTTTGGGCTCACTCGTTTTTGAAAAGTTTGAGACATGCGAACCATGTCTATTGGTGTATATGCATGAAGAAACTCCATGCAAATGGACCGTTTGAACTCACTTGATCTTGAATCACTTGAGACATGCAAATCATACCACATGGGCAAGATGACTGAAATCCTCGGTTTCAGTAAAATGGAACTAGAAAGAAACTTGTTGGAAGAAATACATTTTGATGTGTGCAGTCCAATGAGTGCTGAGGCGTGTAGTGGATATCGTTATGTTCTTACTTCACAGACGATTTGAGTAGATGTTGAGTACATTTACTTGATAAATCACGAGTCTGAATTATTGAAAGGTTCAAGTAATTTCAGGGTGAAGTTGAAAGATCGTCGTGACAAGAGGATAAAATATCTATGATATGATCATAGAGATGAATATCTGAATTACGAGTTTGGCACAGAATTAAGACATTGTGGAAATTGTTTCACAACTAATACAGCCTGGAACACGATAGTGTGATGGTGTGTCCGAACATCATAACTGCACCCTATTGGATATGATGCATACCATGATGTCTCTTATCGAATTACCACGATAGTTTATGGGTTAGGCATTAGAGACAACCACATTCACTTTAAATAGGGCACCACGTAATTCCGATGATATGACAGCGTATGAACTATGGTTTAGAGAAACCTAAGCTGTCATTTCTTAAAAGTTTGGGGCTGCGACGCTTATGTGGAAAAGTTTCAGGCTGATAAACTCGAACCCAAAGCGGATAAATGCATCTTCATAGGACACCCAAAACAGTTGGGTATACCTCCTGTCTTAGATCCGAAAGCAATAAGGGATTGTTTCTTGAACCGGGTCCTTTCTCGAGGAAAAGTTTCTCTCGAAAGAATTGAGTGGGAGGATGGTGGGGACTTGATGAGGTTATTGAACCGTCACTTCAACTAGTGTATAGCAGGGCACAAAGAGTTGTTCCTGTGGCACCTACACCAATTGAAGCAGAAGCTTATGATATTGATCATGAAACTTCAGATCAAGTCACTACCAAACCTCGTGGGATGACAAGGATGCGTACTACTTCAGAGTGGTACGTAATCCTGTCTTGGAAGTTATGTTGCTAGACAACAATAAACCTACGAGCTATGGAGAAGCGATGGTGAGCCCAGATTCCGATAAATGGCTCGAGGCCATAAAATCCGAGAGAGGATCCATGTATGAAAACAAAGTGTAGACTTTGGCAGAACGGCTCGATGGTCGTAAGGCTATTGAATGCAGATGGATTTTAAAAGGAAGACGGACAATGATGGTAAATGTCACCATTAAGAAAGCTCGACTTGTCGTTAAGATGTTTTTCGACAAGTTCAAGGAGTTGACTATGATGAGACTTTCTCACTCGTAGCGATGCTAAGAATCTGTTGGAATTATATTAGCGATTACTGCATTATTTATGAAATCTTGCAGATAGGATGTCAAAACATTGTTTCCTCGACGATTTTCTTGAGGAAAGGTTGTATGTGATACAACCGGAAGGTTTTGTCAATCCTAAAAGATGTTGATAAGTATGCAAAGCTCCAGCAATCCTTCTAAGGACTGGAGTAAGCATCTCGGAGTTGGAATGTATGCTTTGATGAGATGATCAAAGATTTTGGGTGTATACAAAGTTTATGAGAAACTTGTATTTCCAAAGAAGTGAGTGGGAGCACTATAGAATTTCTGATGAGTATATGTTGTTGACATATTGTAGATCAGAAATGATGTAGAATTTCTGGAAAGCATATAGGGTTATTTGGAAAGGTGTTTTTTCAATGGAAAGCCTGAATTAAGCTACTTGAGCATTGAGCATCAAGATCTATAAGGATAGATCAAAACGCTTAATGGTACTTTCAAATGAGCACATACCTTGACATGATCTTGAAGGTGTTCAAGATGGATCAGTCAAAGAAGGAGTTCTTGCCTGAGTTGTAAGGTATGAAGTTAAGACTTAAAGCTCGACCACGGTAGAATAGAGATAAAGGACGAAGGTCGTCCCCTATGCTTAAGACGTAGGCTCTACAGTATGCTATGCTGTGTACCGCACCTGAAGTGTGCCTTGCCATGAGTCAGTCAAGGGGTACAAGAGTGATCCAAGAATGGATCACAGGACAGCGGTCAAAGTTATCCTTAGTAACTAGTGGACTAAGGAATTTTCTCGATTATGGAGGTGATAAAGAGTTTGACGTAAAGAGTTACGTCGATGCAAGCTTAACACCTATCCGGATAGCTCTGAGTAGAGATGCCGGATACGTATAATGGAGAAACAATTTAGAATAGCTCCAAGTAGAACAGTTATTTGGAATAGCTCCAAATAGAACGTGGTAGCTACATCTAGGAGATGACATAGAGATTTGTGAAGTACATACGGATCTGAATGTTGCAGACCCATTGACTAAAACCTCTCTCACAAGCAACATGATCAAACCCAGAACTGATTGAGTGTTAATCACGTAGTGATGTGAACTAAATTATTGACTCTAGTAAACTCTTTGGATGTTGGTCACATGGTGATGTGACCTATGAGTGTTAATCACATGGCGATGTGAACTAGATTATTGACTCTAGTGCAAGTGGGAGACTGTGTAAGTGCATCTAGTGCCACCCCTAGTTGGTTTTGGAGTATTGACGACAAACCTAGTTGAGGGACTAATGTGTTTGTGAGAATTGCAGGAAAACACAGGTAGAAGTCCCTCATTGATTCGGTTTCACTACCAGAGATGACCCCTAAAAATGTACGAAGACATTGAAGACAATGGTGGTTTATGAAGATATTCATATTGAAGACAATGACATGAGAAGACTCCCTATGAAGCTTTTGGAACTCGAAGACCTAGATCCTTCGTAGTTTTATTTCATTCATGTTGTGTCATAGGAACCACCGTACTGTTAAGTGGGGTCGAAGAGAACCATTCAGAATGACTGAAGTGATGCCAAATTCAAATCCTATGTCTTCGAGCGAAGACTTTGAGAGAAAATCTTGTCCAGAGTCAGACAAGTCAGCTTTACTTGTAGCCCAAGTAAAGTTGCCGTGTGAGTTCAAAATTCGACCGTTGGTACACGTGTCAGTTCCTTAGTGACCCAGGGTCATTTCGGACAGATCAGGTCGGGTTGCCAAGTGGCTATAAATAGTCCACCCCCCACAACCTTAAATGGTTGGCTGCTCAGATTTCAGTGCACGGCTTTTGTCGTTTGAGAGCAACCCACCTCGAAGCCTTTGAAAGAAAAATTCCCAGTGAGGAGAAAAGCCCTAACCACCCAGAGCCAGAGTAAATTGGGCATCACTTAAGTCTTCGTGTCTGTGTGATTGAAGACTTATTACACTTGAGGACTGTGCATCCTCCAGACGGTTAGGCGTCGCGTTCTGAGCATCCCAAGAGAAATTGTGGATTGCCAGTGAACGAAGTCTGTGAAGGTTTGGGAGTCTACCTTGAAGACTTACCAGAGTGATTGGGCGAGGTCTGTGTGACCTTAGCTCAAGGAGAAAACGGTGAGGACTGGGTGTCTTGGACTAAGTGTCCTTGACTGGGTGTCCGGGACTGTGTGTCCTTCGGTTTAAATACCTAGCCGCTCCAACCAGACGTATAGTTCTCACAGCAACTGGAACTGGTCCAACAAATCATTGTCTTCAACGTGTCACTGGTTTCATCTTCACTTCCCTTCATTTACAGTTATTCATTGTGAAGCCATTGCATGCTTGCTTTATCTTTTATCTTCACAACATGAATGTATGATCTGTTCGGCTTCATAACTTCTTCCTACCTGATCCTTATTACACTGAAGCTGTTTGTCATTGCGCTTTCACTCTATTGAATACATGACCATGGCTGCCCTAGTGTAATCTAACTTCCGCTGCATAGTAATAGGCATAATCTTCACTGTTTGTCTTCATAACTCTCACGTTTTGAAGACTTTCATAAAAATCGCCTATTCACCCCCCCTCTAGTCGATATAACGCACTTTCAATTGGTATCAGAGCATGGTGCTCCCTTGTTCTGTGTGATTTGGTTTAACCACCTGGAGTTTTAGTTATGTCGACTGCAGGGATAATCAAAGTCTCCGCTGCTTGCCCCGTCTTCGATGGAACTGAATATCCCTACTGGAAGAATAAGATGCGCATGCATCTTGAAGCCATTGACATCGACCTATGGTATGTCGTCGAGAACGGCGTTCCCAAGGCTGGAGAAGGTGTCACTGCTGCTGATGTCAAGAAGTTCACTCAACTGGACTCCACTACCAAGAATATCATATGTGGTCATCTGACCAAAGGACAGTATGGCCGTGTGAGTGCTTTAAAGACATCCAAGCTAGTCTGGGACTGGCTCTCAAAGGTCAATGAAGGCATCTCAACCCAGAGAGATCAAAGAATCAGTGTTCTTCGCAATCTCTTCAACCGCTTCAAACGAAATGACAATGAGAATGTCCAGCACACCTTTGACCGGCTCACTGACGTCACAAATGAGCTTCAAGCCCTCGGCGCCACTGAGATCACCAAACATGAAATCGTCAAGACGCTGCTGAGATCACTTGATAGTTCGTTTGACATCCTGGCCCTGATGATTCAAGAACGTCCTGATTTCAAGACACTCGATCCGTCTGACATACTTGAGAGGCTCAACACACATGAGTTTCAACTTTCTAAGAAAAGAGATATCTACGGCCCAAACTATGGGCGAACTCGTGCCTTGAAGGCAAAAGCTGTCTCCTCATCTGAAGAAGAATCTGACTGCAGTTCTGATGATCCTGAAGACATTGGAAGAGAACTTGCAATGCTAGTGAAGAAGTTCCAAAAATTCACTAAGAAGAAAGGCTTCAGGAAATCCTCACGATCAAGCTCAAGGAATGATGAAGCTTCTGCTCATGACTACAAGAAGAAAACATGTCACAAGTGCAAGAAAACTGGACACTTCATCTCTGAGTGTCCACAGTGGGAAAATGAGAACAGAAGGAAGAAGAAGAGCAAGGAATATGATTCTGACGACAAGAAGAAGAAGAAATACTCAAAGTCTTCTTCCAAAACTTCATCAAAGTCTTCATCACACAAGAAGAGCTCATCTGGCAAGGCACGTGCGTTTGTTGGAAAGGAGATGGATTCAGAGGAGGAGTCCGCTTCTGAGGAGTCAGAGGTGGAGTCTGAGGAGGAGTCTGATTCTGGCATTGCGAGTCTGGCTACAGCATACGTCGCCAAGTCCATCTTCAATACTGAAGACAATGACTGCATCACCGACACCGACGCAAATGACAAGAACGACTCCACTCCTACCTACTGCTTCATGGCACGCGGTGCCAAGGTAAACACACGCACTACTCGCTATGAAACATCAAGTGACGATGACTCTGAATGTGATTCAAAACCTAGCTTCAAAACACTTGCTAAAATTACAACTGAACAACAGAAAGCTATGGAACATATTCAAAAATTGTTAGACAGAAGCGATGATCTGTTGGGTGCTGAAATGACTCGATCTGAATCCTTAATTGAAGACATAAAAAACCTTCACGTTAAGTATCAGGAACTTGAAGATTGTTATGATACTCTCTCAACAACTCATGAAAAGCTTTCCTATGATTATCTTCCAAGGAAGCAAGAACTTGAGAAATTGAGGGTGGCTCATGAAGATCTTCAAAAGGAAAATGAGTCACTTCGCACTGAACAGATCAGTCCCGCTCGGGAAGGATTGGAACCACCATGTCTTAAATGCATTGAGCGTGATAATGCTGCTTCTGTTGCTGAATGTTCCACTGCTACTACCGTTTCAATATCTTCAACTGTTGACGTGGTAACTAACCCCTCTGCTGAGCATACCACTGCTATTGCTGATGAGAATGCTAGGTTGAAGACATTGCTTGAAACAGGGATGTACAAAAGTCTGAAAGGGCATCAGACATTATGTGATGTCCTTAAGAAGCAGATTCTGAACCGAAACCCTAGGAAAGAGGGTGTTGGGTTCATGAGGAAAATTAATGCAGATGGGTCTTACTGGAAACCTGAGCAGTACCC
>NC_053027.1:303329448-303374960 GCF_003073215.2 Triticum urartu
TCACAAATAAAACATCTGTTATGCATGCAAGCATGTTATTTATATGCAACATGAATAAGCAATAATGGAGTGGGAATGAAATGCCGCAATCGGGCGTCTCAGCGACACCACATAAAGGGCTTATAAAGTAAATAAATAACAAGCAATGCCACAGTCGGGCGTCTCAGCGACACCACATAAAGGGCTTATAAAGTAAATAAATAACAAGCAATGCCACAGTCGGGCGTCTCAGCGACACCACATAAAGGGCTTATAAAGTAAATAAATAACAAGCAATGCCACAGTCGGGCGTCTCAGCGACACCACATAAAGGGCTTATAAAGTAAATAAATAACAAGCAATGCCACAGTCGGGCATCTCAGCGACACCACATAAAGGGCTTATAAAGTAAATAAATAACAAGCAATGCCACAGTTGGGCGTCTCAGCGACACCACATAAAGGGCTTATAAAGTAAATAAATAACAAGCAATGCAACAGTCGGGCGTCTCAGCGACACCACATAAAGGGCTTATAAAGTAAATAAATAACAAGGAATGCCACAGTCGGGCGTCTCAGCGACACCACATAAAGGGCTTATAAAGTAAATAAATAACAAGCAATGCCACAGTCGGGCGTCTCAGCGACACCACATAAAGGGCTTATAAAGTAAATAAATAACAAGCAATGCCACAGTCGGGCATCTCAGCGACACCACATAAAGGGCTTATAAAGTAAATAAATAACAAGGAATGCCACAGTCGGGCGTCTCAGCGACACCACATAAAGGGCTTATAAAGTAAATAAATAACAAGCAATGCCACAGTCGGGCGTCTCAGCGACACCACATAAAGGGCTCATAAAATAAATAATCACAATGAATATCCAGGAGGTAGAACCATCCCAGCGATACTCGATAATACAAATGATGCAACGGGTTAGTCCATCCCAAAATAGTAATCATGGTCCTCACAAGTCACTAGTCGGTATCCAAGTTTGGTTTAACAATTTCACCTCTGAAGACCGACACTAAGAGCAACACTTGACCCATCCCAGACTGTAATCCTTAACCATGGACACGACTATTCGAATAGGTTTAATCTCTGCAGAGGGTGTCCTCTTTACCCACGAGTAACGGATTCCTTTAGTCCATCGGGACTAATTTCGTCTACGGCCTTTTAGTTGAAAACACGCCTAACTTGCACACACCAGCTTAACTCATCGGTGTCTGGAATCACCCACGACACTTGTTAAGCAAAACTCTAAGTGGGGAGGCTACAACCTCGCGTAGCATGGGATCAAATTTATATCGCGCTCTCTAAGGGGTGGCCTCCCCTCTCGGTCCCAACCGGAAACACCCATGCCCCCTGACCAGGTGGCATGCCTACCGGCTACAACCGATATCTTCCACCATGGCCTCTCTGTACGGTGTGTGCTTGAAAGGGGTTGACGACTTACTGAACCGTACCCTACCTGCGGCAGGGACGAGTGGTAGTACGAGGCAAGTATGGGGGTTACTGGAACAAGACTCGATCTACGGCCGACTCTGGAGGCTTATAGGTTCCCTGCATGACATGTATATCAAATATATTTCAACCGACGAAATCACCACCCATTATACCTTACTATGCCATACCGGACATAACCGTCCCGACGGGGACCGGCGACAAGCTCACTCCTACCCAAGGCAGGGGCTTTCCCGGATTCCTTTCCGGCATGCATGTAAGGCACATGAGGATGATTACCATCACAAGTATATTCATTTCCAACGGCAAGGAAATCACTAATATGCCTTGATGCAAATGATCACATCGCCACATAAAATAACGAGTTCTCCGAAATGAGATGGTGTTATAAACGAGTCAACTAACACACCAAAAATATTATTCCGGGGTTCAGTATGCTTGCCTTTATGGTGTGGAAAGGCAGGGTGCACTCCAAAACTTTTGAAAGCTTTCCTTCCTCTCTCCAAAATCCTATTTTCAATAAATTTGAATTAACACACAAATTCACAACAGCACAAAAAGTTGTTTGAATTTTTTTTGAAATAAATCTTAAAATAAAATAGACCATATTTGAGAGAGGTAGGAAAAAGAATTAATTCATTTGGAGTTTTATTTAAAAAGATATAGCCAGTCAAAGTTGTGGTCAAAATCTGTTAAAAAAAATCAGAAAAGAAAAACGTTTCGAATATATACGTACACGTCGAAAGCGTACTCTGGAAATACGCTTCCACTTATCCAGCATGGACTGCGCGTGGGTCACCGACAGTGGGCCCGCCTGGCCCACTGGTCAGGTTTGACTGGTCCACACGCGCGTCGTCTCCCCCTGACCGAACAGAGGCGGAGCTCCGGCGAGGCTCACCGGCGAATGGCGGCGTCTCTCGGTGATCTGATTGCATGGGCGTGCTCAGGAGGTCGAGACAAACTCGGGGGTACCCGCCATGGTCGCCGACGTGGACGGAGTCGCCGGCGACGAGCATTGCGGCGGAGATGGCTTCGGGGGCGAAGTGAGTTTGGGGCTGCGGTGGTTCCCGATCAAAATCGAGCAGGGGAACGAGTTCACGGGAGGATGAGAAGGTTCCTGGTGAAGAGAAATGGGAGGGGGAGGCCCTGGTGGCGCCGGAATGGCCGGGGCAGTGGCGGCGGCTGCGGTTGCCGGAGATGGGAAGGAGACCTCCCCTGGTCGATTGGCTGCCAATGGGGGTCCTAGGGAGATGGCTTGGGACTGCCTGCGTGCGGAGACGAGCTCGGGGCTCCTTAAATAGGCGATCGGGGTCGGTTCCGACGGTGGGCGCGGATAAGGTCGCCGGCGACCGCCATTCTGTAGCTAGGGCGTCGTGGCGGCGACGAGTGCTAGTGGACACGCTTGTGGATGAGCTCGCGCTGTTCCAGGGGCCAGGTGGCGAGCGGGAGAGGCTTGGGCGGCACTGAACTGAGTAGGGGATGTCGGCGGCCGTGTCGGCTAGCTCCTGGCCTGCCGGGGACGTGGCGAGGGCTCTTGGCGTTTTGTGGTGAGAAGGGAGCGAGTGGCGTGGCTCTGCAGTGGAGGCAAAGCCAGGGGCACGACGTGTCGGCTCGGGCGCGGCACGTGCAAAATGCGTGCTCTGCTCGCGCCTAGAGCATGCACGGACGGAATCCCATTGCATGATAGAGGTCTCCAAACTACAAGAGGGTTAGCAAGGTGTGGTTATAGGCTAGGGCAAAACCATTGGACAAGCTGGTTTGGTCAGGGGATCAGGTTCACAGTGCAAACCAAAAACTCATGCGAAAACAGATCATGCCCATAAGGTGTTTGACAAAATGCCAAGGGCACTTAGGCAAGTCTTGGAGTGGTCAAAAACTCCAGATGGTGGTCTCTTTAGATGAAAGAGAGAGTGGTGAGGTCATTTGGACAAGAGGAGAAAATTGCTAGTGCAAATCTTACAAAACTTCAATTCTGGACAGGGAATAAATGGCATCATTTCATGAACCAAAAATGACCCAAAGGGTGCATGCTCCTGGACTTAAGGGTTTTGCAAGGAGGACTACAAGTAGGAAAAAGAATCAAGAGCTAAGGAGCAAGCAAAATTATGGTTGCTGTACAAACCATCAAGTTGGTCCAGAATGAAAATGGGGTTGATACACTCATATTTCAAATAACATCGTTGGGTTTTTGCATAAAGTTGAATCATAGGCTAATACCAACATCCCATAATTTTGGTGGAGGCTAGAAAGAAATATATAAAAGGGTTGTGGTGCAAAATTGCACTCTGGACCAGAGAAGAAAATTGGATGTAGAGCTCCAAATATTTCATGAATAAAAGATATTTTTGCATAAAGGTATTTAAAAACATCACATGACATCTCCAAATTTTGGTTGGAATTTTAAGTGAATTTATCAAATGGTTGTAGTTCAAATATGGCCATATAACCTTGAAAAACCATTTTTCAAGAAAATAAAGATCAAGCAAATTAATTATGTAATTAGTTATACTGATAAAAGAAAAGTTTTTCTTGAGAGGTTAAACAAGTCCAATAACATATTTGAAAGGTTTTCACTTTAGGGAACAACTCCATGATAATAAGAAAGGAAATGTTTCAAAAATCAAAAGGGAGTCCAAAAAAATCAAAGTTTTAATTCTTGGAAAAAAATTTAATCCATTAAAACAAGGTCAAAATTTTGGGGTGTCACACACAGCAGACAAGATTCATTTGAGCTGCGTCGCGATATAGCACAGTACAGAGGCGCCGCACACCCAGTATGCTTCACAGATGAAGTAATGGATCACCAAATCCCAGAGGGTTTCAAACCCGTAAATATCGAATCATATGATGGTACAATAGATCCTGCGGTATGGATCGAGGACTACCTCCTGCACATCCACATGGCTCGCGGTGACGATCTACACGCCATCAAATACCTCCCACTCAAACTCAAAGGACCAGCTCAGCATTGGCTCAACAGCCTGCCAGCAGAATCCATTGGCTGTTGGGAAGATCTGGAAGCCGCATTCCTCGACAACTTACAGGGTACTTATGTGCGACCACCAGATGCCGATGACTTGAGCCACAAAATTCAGCAGCCAGAGGAATCGGCCAGGCAATTCTGGACACGGTTCCTAACCAAGAAAAACCAAATCGTCGACTGTCCGGATGCAAAGGCCCTAGCAGCTTTTAAGCATAACATCCGCGATGAGTGGCTCGCCCGGCACCTTGGCCAGGAAAAGCCGAAATCTATGGCAGCCCTCACGACACTCATGACCCGCTTTTGCGCTGGAGAGGACAGCTGGCTGGCTCGCAGCAACAACATATCAAAGAACCCTGGTACTTCGGATACCAAGGATAGCAATGGCAGGTCACGTCGCAACAAACATAAGCGCCGCATCAACAGCGACAATGCCGAAGATACGATAGTCAATGCCGGATTCATAGGCTCCAAACCCGGTCAGCGGAAAAAGCCATTCAAAAGAAGCACTCCGGACCCATCCAGTTTGGGCCGTATACTCAATCGCTCGTGTCAAATACACGGCACCCCCGAAAAGCCAGCCAACCACACCAATAGAGAATTTTGGGTGTTCAAGCAGGCCGGCAAGTTATATGCTGAAAACAAGGACAAGGAGTTGCATAGCGATGACGAGGAGGAGCCCCGGCCGCCGAACACCGGAGGAAAGAAGAGGTTCCCCCCACAAGCGCGGATGGTGAACATGATATATGCAACCCACATCCCCAAGAGGGAGCGGAAGCGTGCGCTAAGGGACGTATATGCGTTGGAGCCAGTCACCCCAAAGTTCAACCCATGGTCCTCCTGTCCGATCACCTTTGATCGCAGGGACCACCCCACTAGTATTCGTCATGGCGGATCCGCCGCACTGGTCCTAGACCCAATCATCGACGGATTTCACCTCACTCGAGTCCTTATGGACGGTGGCAGCAGCCTGAACCTGCTTTACCAGGATACGGTGCGCAAAATGGGTATAGACCCCTCAAGGATCAAACCCACAAAAACGACCTTCAAAGGCGACATACCAGGTGTAGAGGCCCATTGCACAGGCTCAGTCACACTGGAAGGCGTCATACCAGGTGTAGAGGTCCGCTTTCATATCAAATTATGATCTTTGTTAGTCTCTTACACCCACACAATCCTCTAACCTTTGTAGCTACCACTAACTTTCTCTCGTGCATGCACACGCCCTCCTCGCCCTCCCCCTCCCTCGGCATTCTATCCACCGGGCACATTCATTTTTTTCTTTAGGTTGTTCTCCCAGAGTCTCCACAACTCCGTTCCGACACACACCGATTGATAAACCTCTCCAGCGATGCCTGCCTACAACATACACACACACCTTCAATCTCCTCCTTTATGTGTCCTTGCCTCGTGTCTCTCATACGGTCAGACACACGTGTAAACTCTCGCCCCTCTTTTCATCGATCTCACAACCGCACACTCCTCCCCATATCTAGCTAGTAGTTGGGCCTCTTGCACCACCTCCACTACAAAAAATACACTTCCGTGATGATACGTGTTTGTCACAGTAGGTCGCGTTTTTTGTCATGCATGTACATCCATGACAAATTTATGATAGAATCAAGATAGTCATACCTGTGCTGTCGTAGAAGTGTCCCATGACATTACCAAAATTATCATCACGGAAGTGTCCACTTCCATGACGATAAATCGCGCGTCACAGAAGTGCTTTCGTCAAGGGTGACCGACACGTGGCATCCACTGTAACGGAACGCCATTAAGCTATCGGGTCTGGTTTTGGATCCGATAACCCGTTAACAGCCCCGACCAATGGGGATTTTCCACGTGTAAAATCATCATTGGCTGGAGGAAACACGTGTCGGCTCCTCGTTGGGACAGATATCAACCACTCATTGGACGGAAGGCGCCTATGATATGTCAACACGTGGCACGACCCAACAAAGGCCCATTCCTGTGAAAAGGCCGACCCATTTGACTTGGTCAAAAGCTGGCGGGCCGGCCCATGGAAAGCCTGTTAACGGCCTGTTCAAATATAGCCCATTTACAGCCTGCTAACCCAAGGCCTGTTACGCCCTATCTGAATTAGGCCCAGTAGCGTCATCTGGGCCATCCAATATGATTCCAGCCCGTTTTCACTTCTGGCCATGTATGGCCCATGACGTATTTCGGCCCATATGAGGCCCTATGTAACTCTTGGCCTATTAACGGCCCGTGGTGAAACTGGCCCGTAATGAACAGTGTATCACTTTACACCCATTAACGGCCCGTGGTGAAACTGGCCCGTAATGAACAGTGTATAACTTTATACCCATTAACGGCCCATTATTCCATTAGGCCGTTTCCATCCCATGTTATCTTTCGACCTTCTCAGAGCCCATTTATTCTTGGGCTCGTTTCCCGCATTTGTTTACTTACGGCCCGTTACTGTCATTTTCTGCTTGTGGGCCAAATTCAGACCGTGGTTACAGTCGGCCCGTTTGTGGTCCGTTAATTCTTTGGGCCGTTTTCATAGCATCATCAAATATGTCCTATTAACGATGGACCGTTATGGTCGGCCCATGAATGGACGATTCCAACTCTAGCCCGTTTACGGCCATAATGCGGCATGTTATTGGCCCATGTTTGGCCAATCGATCATACGGCCCGTATAAGGCCCATTGATGATACGGCCCGTAGAAGGCCCATTGTTTCTACGGCCCGTAGAAGGCCTACTGTTTCTACGGCCCGTAGAAGGCCCACTGTTTCTACGGCCCGTAGGAGGCCCAGTGTCACTACAGTAAATATTAGCCCATGGTTATTGTGGCCTAGTTTTAAAAAATAGGTTACTGTAGCCACTAGCAAACCGCGGAAAAAGTACTGCACTGACTACAAGCAAACAAATAAACAAGACAACAAGGAAATAAATAAGCAAGCAACTTATGCTAGGCTATCACGGCTATTACACATATTACATCCACTGGGCATCAAAGTTCGCCACCAGCGCAAATATAGGGAACACAGCAGCATATAAACGCCGCAGCAAAACAAGTCCAGAACTAAAACCACTTCAGAAGAGCTCAAGAAACAATATCCTGGGTACCCATAATGCTGGCAAGATGCTTAGCAAGCTTATTAACTTTCTCTTGTTTGGCGCTTAAATCCTCCAGCGCTTGCTATTGCACAAGAAAGTACGCATCTGAATTCTGCAGGGACTTCCTCAGTCCTTCGGCTTCTTGCCGCAGCACAGCTGACTGATGCCTTTCAGCTTGTAGCTGAGACTGAAGAAGCCGAAGTGATTCATGCAGCGAGTTCGAAGAGCTTGTGCGAGCGGTACTGGCCAGTAACTCGAACACTACATCAACGCAGGACTGTGGGGTTTTCTCACTATCCACAAGATCGTTTTTATCACCTTTCTTCGAGACTAACAGGGTTGTCTCACTATCTTGAACCTTATCTGCATTACCTTCTCTACCATTGCATAGTGGGGTACTCTTCTCCAGTATTCTATTTGCATACTACAAGAGAAACAAGCAGACACATCACAGGTTTAGCTTGTAGTATACGAAACTCATTTTGGTAAACCGGTTCAGTAGTAAGGTGGACAGGATAACAACATGAAACAAACATATATCTATGTACTATGGTCACTGTATTGTCCATATTATTCTAGTTTATGTTCCTTAATCAAGATAGAGACACAGTTCAACTCATATATTTTTAAGACACATCAGCATAGACAGAATATAAGTGTGAGAAACTACACAACATTGGCAACACTTGTAATGTGCATCACATGAGAACATAACTGTTTATGCAACTTAAACTGAAATCAACATAGAGCAAGAAGTTAGAACAACAATCCAGTTAAAGAAATAGGTTTAAAACATACATGTTGCGCCATTGGAGTTTCAATTGGATCCTTCAAATTCGAAAGTAGTTGGTATGAGTAAATACAGTGATGCAACAGCAAAGGATTATGGACCATAGCTACGGAATCTGACATGAGAACAGTTGCTCTTCTTCTTTAAACGTGGAGTTTGGGTTAGCTGTGGTGGTCTTCATGCTTTGGGCACTGCAGTAGCTTTACAAACTGCTCGTGTGGGGGTACTCTGTGGTGGACATGGTGCTTTGTCAACTATAAGTGGGTTACTATCTGCTGGGGTTGCTGTTAGATGGGTTGTAGCTGGTTCTCTGCCCAACGGTGGAAGTGTGCAATCTGGAAGAGTCTCGATTATGTGTGGTGGGGCTAGTTTGTGGGCCAGTACAACCATGGTTCTATCTGCATCAACGGGTAGCACTGTCTTTTGTGAAGAACAGGTTTTTGCTCCCTTAGATACTGCCATCACCCCCTCCAATTCAAATGGCTGATAAACAAGAAATGAAATTGAACGTACATACATTGTATGATAGACAGATGTGGTAATTCACATGTATGTTGTCTAACCAAACAGAACAGCATGACACAATTTCAGATATATGATGCCTAACTAAATAGGATAGCATGACACAGTTTCAGATATATGATGGATAACTTAACAGGATATAATGGCATAATTCAACATATGATGAGTACCTAAACAGGATGACATGACAAAACTATATGATGTCTTTCTAAAATAGGTTGGGATGAAATAATTCACATACATGTTGTCTAAGTATACAGGATGGCATGATATAATTGACATAATTGATTCATATACTAAGCAGCTGGCACTCGCATGTATGATCTCTAAACTAAGCAGATAGAATTCAATAGTGTGCATATGATGTCTAAACTAAGCAATGCAAGACAACATATGCATCATATGAGAAATATAAACATTGCAACTTAGAGCATACACCTCAGGTGGGATATAGGACTGGTCATCTGTCTCTGAATCCTCCTCTGAGGAGCTCCCTGTAACCATCGAGATATATGCTTCAACAGGTACCATTGCCTGCTCTGAAGACCTTGTTTTCACTCCAGATTTTTCCATAACCGGCTCAAATGGTTGATACACATGAAGAGTAGTTCAATATACACAGATTGTCGACAAATGGAATACGTAATGAAAATAAGATGGCATGAGATAATTCACATATATGATGCCTGGCTCCATGGCGGTGCATAATTCACATATATGATAACTGGCTGAAAAACATGGCATTGGATAATTCACATATCTGATATAGAAAGAAAACAGGAGGCATTCACACAAAGCATGTATAATCTAAGCAGATGGCATGGCAATGCAAGATATGCAAGATATGAGCAATATAACCTAGCCAAGTTAGAGCATGCACCTTGGGGCGGGGGGGGGGGATACGACTGGTCATCTCTCTCTGAATCCTCCTCTGAGGAGCTATCTGTAACCAGCAAGAAATCTGCATCGACAGGTAGCACTGACTGCTCAGAAGACCTTGTTTTCACTCCAGATTTTCCCATGACCGACTCAAATGGCTGATGCACAGGAAGAGTAGATGAATGTATAAACATTGTTGACAAATGGAATACATTATGGAAAAAATATGGCACGATACAATTCACATATACGATGACTGGCTAAACAGGATGGCATTGCATGATTCACGTATATGATGCCTGGCTAAAGAAGATGGCATTGCATAATTCCCATATACTCCCTCCGTTCCTAAATATTTGTCTTTTTAGAGATTTCAAATGGACTACCACATACGGATGTATATAGACATATTTTAGAGTGTAGATTCACTCATTTTGTTCCGTATGTAGTCACTTGTTGAAATCTCTAAAAAGACAAATATTTAGGAATGGTGGGAGTATGATATAGAAACCAAACAGGTGGCATTCACACAAAGCAAATCTAAACTAAGCTGATGACATATAAGATGTATAATGTAAGCAATGCAAGGCGCCATATGCATGATATGACCAACATCAGCATGCCAGGTTAGAGCAAACACCTCAGGTGGTAAACAGGCGTGGTCGGCTCCTTCTGAATCTCCATCTGAACAGTTATCTTCCTCTGGAATACAATC
Source organism: Triticum urartu (assembly GCF_003073215.2). Lineage (NCBI taxonomy): Eukaryota > Viridiplantae > Streptophyta > Magnoliopsida > Poales > Poaceae > Triticum > Triticum urartu. The sequence continues at coordinate 303,339,870 of NC_053027.1, forward strand.
TGGAAATGCAGGAGGGGGGCACTTCGCCCACCATGGAGCGGCGTCTGCATGACATTATATTCGCACGCAACGGTCTTCTCTTTTTCTCTACATGTTCAGTACGATTGTGTACAATATCTGACATGCATAATAAAAAATAGTTAGATTTTGTAAGGCCTAAGGGGTGCATGCAAAAATCAAGACTGATGGTAGCAAACGAGTGGATGGATCCAAAACTAATGATAGCAGGTAGATTATAGCTTCAGTTTAAAAAGATAGACAATGGATCATCTATTGTTTGTTGCCCACCCAACATGAACCACATAGAAGACCCCAGATGAACCAGATAGTAGACAGATACTATTCGTTGCTGGCTCGATATGAGACCCATGGGCAATTCAAAACTCAAGATTGAACGATAAAGTAGCAGGTAATAATAACCGATGTATAACGTAAGCAAACACGAAAGACTGCGACCTCTCTTCCGGAACTGTGTAGTCCTCAGGTTCATCTGCTCAGTCGATGATGGTAATGCAGTTGGCGTGGCTGCCGGCAACGGGGAAGATGATCTGAGGCGGCGAAAGGAAGTCTGCAGGGGGGATCTCTGCTGCAGTGAACGCTTCTGTCGATGGTGCACCTCAGGTGGGGTGGATGACGGCATGGCAGGAGCAGGACATAACACACAGAGTTTTCTTTGACGCCTATCTGAAAATGAAGTAAATCTGTAAGGGCTCCTTAGAATTGGAGGATTCTATAAACGCAGGGACAGGAAAAACACAGGAATAGGATAGGAATGCACGTGCAAAACAGAGCATTTGGAAACATAGGATTTCAGTCAACCTGGGTGTTTGGCTCACATGAATTGGAAGAACAGAGGAATGGAGAAACAAAGTGATGCGACGAGTGTACAACCTCTTTGGCATAGCCTTGTGGACCTCAGCATCATTGGGTTGGACGTGGAGGATGGTGATGATGCTGGTGTGACTGTCGGAGGCGGGGAAGAAGATCCGAGGCCTCTGGAAACGGCGCCGAGGGTACTGCTCCGCTGTGATGGACGGTTCCGTCATTGGAGCAGCTCCGCTAAGGTGTACGGCGACGAGGCTGAAGCATGACAAGACAGACAACGTTAATCTGAAGTGGGACCCTAATATCATCTGCAATAGATGATGTAAAATACATCACCAAAAAGTGCTAGATGTAAAACGCATCAGCCGCGCCACGGCCGCTCCGACAGATGCTGTAAGTACTGTTCACTCTGAACTTAACTGAAGAAAATGAACTTCACAGTCGAAACTGAATTTTACTGTCGAAACTGATTGAACTAGTAACAGAGCATTGCAATAGATGTTTAGGGCGTTCGAGCACTAGTAGCAGAGAAGCAGTGATCTAAATCAGCAGACGCTCGAGCAGGGAACGCACTAGCAGAGAGCAAGTCGTGCAGTAGCACCGCGAGCGAGTGCTAAAGCAGCAACTCCTGTAGCTGCCGGAGGTCGTGCAGCAGCAGCAGCAGCAAGCGAGAGCAAGAGCAGAGCAGCAGCACGAACGAAAGCAGGAGCAGTGCAGCAGCGCGACCGACAGCAAGAACAGAGCCGCAGCGCGAGCGAGAGCCGGAGCAGCTGCAGCTAGTGCCGTTGTGGAAGTCGCCGCCGAGGAAGCAACGACATGGGGGAGAGACGCCGTGGATGATGTGGCCGGCGACGGCGCCGTCGATGGAGACACGCCATGTCTGCTCGGTATCGAGCACCGGCAGCCCCGTGAGATCGAATAAAAGATAAAATGCAGCGGTGAGTGCAGAACCTCCTTGGTGGCGCCGAGTTGGCCTCGGCTTCATCGGAGGAATTGGTGAGGGTGCTGCGGTTCCGGTGGGGCAGGTCAAGACGGCGCTGTGGGGATTGAGGTGGCGCGATAGACGAGGCGAACGTCGGGGCAGCTCCTTGGAGGTGGAGGACGGGGCGGCTGATCCGGCGGGACGACGAGATCGACAACAGATCCTCATCCGGTGCGGTGGATGAGGGACGGCGAGCTGTTGCGGTGGACGACGTAGTCGGGGAAGAGTCTCCGGCTGGGCGGCGGTCGGGAGGCCGACGGAGGAGCGTGGGGGTTTGGGGGGTTTTGGGGGCGTGGGTGTAGGAGGGGGGGGGGGGGGAAGGGGAGGGGGGAGCCAAGCTTAGGGACGCGCTTGTCCGAAATGTAGTGTAAGTTACCAGCGTACCCCCACCGGTTTTGACACCGCGACATGGAGCTTCATTTTCGGCCGAGGGGTAGAAGGGGGATTTCGCGTGTCTGGGCTGCGGGAGAGATTTCGGATGAGGAGGGAGTTCTCGTGCGCATCCAAATTTCGGGATAACAAGGCACGGCGTGGGTTGAACAAGCGGGAGTTTCAAAGCAGGTGAGACAAAAGATACTCGAGCTTGAAAATTTCGGGATAACAAGGTGCGGATTCCTTGTTGGGCAGAGCAAACTTAATGTGTAAAAAAAACAATTCATACAAGACACAAGAGAGTCATGTCCCCTTTTACTATATTGCTATAGATGCCATTGAAAAAACTACAAGAAAAATGTAAAAAAAATCGGCGACCCTGTGAAGCTAGCTAGGATGTTGGAGATACAGTCTTGGTTTGACAACAAGGACCAACTAGCGGCGACGGCGACATCCATGGCCAAATATCTGCAATAGAGCGAAAAGGCGGCGATACTCCCGGAGGGAGTCGTGCCGGAGTACATAGAGCTGCTCCTCTGGGCCATGGAGCAAACAGATTCACCGAATCCGATAGTGAGGGAGTGGTGGTGGGAGTATCGATCCCAGATGGAGCATCCACCAGAGATTGAAGGATTGAGCATCTACAGGGTGCCGTTTGTGAGGGTGTCCTGCCAGAGCGAGCCGGTGGAGTCTTCGTCGACCGAACCCAACTGCAAGAGGAGAAAAGCAGTTGGCCCGACGATGCTTCCCCGCCATCGTCTCCCTCGCCGTTCACATCGTCTCACGGGGTGGCTGTCTGCCGCCGAGGAATAGGAGGGGGCTGCCCCCCCAGCCCAATAGTCGGACAGGTTGTGAATTGTCAGGAGGAGCTTAGGGTTGTCAGTATTTGCAGGTTGTGAATTGTGTTTTGTGTTGTGTATTTTGAGAGTACTTTCAGATATGAATGTCTTTTGAATTTCAGATTTGCAGTATTGAGCGTATGAAGTATTTTATGAATTCTAGAGATCTATTTTTAGCACTTAAAAAATGTAGTTTCATAGGAGTATAAAAGTGCAGACAATGTGATTCTCAGAGAAGAAACTGCAAGTTTCAATTTCAGATAAGAAACTGCAAGTTCAGTTTCAGATAAGAAACTGCAACTTTCAGAGGCAGAGCATTTATATTAACACGGCCTTTTCAAACAGGGTTAACATCATGTTGGAAGTTTTATTCATGGTCGAAAATGGAACTACCGGCCAGTTAACATCATGCTGACCAACATTCATGCATAGCACATCTTCATATGATGACAGTCAAAATGCCCACACAATGTCGAGTGTGCGAAACACAGAGAAAATGAGGGAGGAAGTTTTGGCAAGTGTTGGACGTGGTTTTGGAGGTCCATAGGCCTGTTTGTATTTTCTTAGGGCCGTCATGTATCGACCGGCCTATGGACCTCCCATCCGAGGTTTTATTTTTGGCAGCCCAATTTATGTATTTTTTTTTGAAGAAAACGCAGAGGTCTGTTCTATTTTTCTATATAAGAATAGGAACGCCAGGTCCAACTTATGTTTCCCTTCTCACTATATTATATATATTTAAATTATTTTATATGTTGACTGTTTAGTTCACATACTCCCTCCTTTTTGGTTTATAGGGCTTATCTCAAAATTTTAGTTTTTCCATTTTATAAGGCTCAATTTGGTTGTTTTCCATCACATGTTCAGATTCCAAGGTGCATTAAATCATTGCATGCAAGTATTAAGAGAAAATTGACCAATGCATGTACTTTATGCATTCATGCATTGCAATTTATGCATTGATAAACATAATTTTTTAAGGAAAACAAGTGCATTAATTAGGTGCTTTTGCAAACTACAAAAAGTATTCCACCATTCATCATCTACCTTGGTTGGTGAGATTTTTGAATTGAGCCCTATAAACCGAAAAGAAGGGAGTAATTGGCAAATAGATCTCGCCGCCACCCCCCGCCTCCTGACTCCGGGCGCGCCTGCCCCCCTCAGCAAGTCTGCTTGCGCGCCCCATGGAGTCGCCAGCCATATCCACGGGGGAATGGCTGGAAGACAGACAGATGTACAAGATGCATCTCCCACATGTCTACAAAGCCTTCCCGCGGATGCTCCAGCCGCTCGACTCCGTCGCGCCGGCGGTGCTGCGGGAGACTCGAGGGAGGCGATGCGGATCCGCGACGACGCTCTCTCCTAGACCCAGTGCACGCGCGAATGGAGGGAAGCAGAGGAGGAAGCTGCGAGGGAGGAAGCCGAGGAGGGACCGAATCCGTTCTCTCACTCGCGCAGGTATGCTCGGATGTGCAAGGATCATGTGGATTGGGAGCTGCTGAATCTAGCCCTGCGGATCTACTTCCAAGGAGATTTCTCGGAGAAGCACAGGATGCCCCACCCCAGTGAGCCGCCGATTGCATTCGTTCGATGGGCGAAAGGAGAAGTGAATTCAGGAGATCCACGCCGTGCTGCGAGATGGGAATGCTTGACTGGACTCCAGCCCACCAGCACGCCACCTCTCCCCCAGAGCAGGTGGATCCCCTACCTTACCTCTCCCCCAAACCTGCAGAAGATTGAAATTAGGCTTGCAATCTGCTTCAATTGAGCTGTCTGGTGGTTATTTCTGCTTCCTGAGAGACAACATCTGGCTGGAGGATGAGCAGGAACCAGGAACTCTGATGAATTTCCCCTATCACAATGGGGGGGCGCCGGTTGGGTAGTGGTACGGCCCACCTCCGCCCCAAATGGGGGCACAATCTGGGCAGGCTCCTGTAATTGCCCAAGATCAATCTGCTGGTGGTTCTGACTCTCAGATCAGTGGGAAATCTCAAGGCAAGAATCAGCAAAAGAAGAGATAGGACATCCAGAAAACTGCTCCTGCCCCTGCTTCGGGCCTTATGGCATACTCTGAGGTGATCTGCTACAACTGTGGGGAACCAGGGCAGATCAAAATCAGGAGATTTAGAAGAACTACCAAAGGGTGGAACTCCAATGAGGAAGCTAATCTTAGAAGATACAAAAGGCTTCTCCTCCTTGAGTTTGATTCTCTAGATATTAAGGCAGAAACCACTGACCTCTCTGAGGCTGAGACTAATAGATTAAACTTTGTCCATGGAGAGCTCAAGAAAATTTGGCTTCAAGAAGAAATCAAAGCCAAACAAAGGTCTAGAGATAGGAACATTAAGGAGGGTGATAGAAATACTACTTACTTCCATGCAGTAGCTAACCAGAGGAGGAGGAAAACCCTCATTCACTCCCTTGATGGTCCTAATGGCCCTGTTACTGAGGCAGATGAGATGCTGAAAGTGGCTAGTGACTTCTACAAAGACCTGTTTAAGAAAGAAAACCCTTCTGGGTTCTCTCTATAAAATAATTTTTTCTCTGCTTCTGAAAAAGTCTCTCCTGCTGAAAATGAGCTGCTATAAGCCCCTTTTTCAGAGACAGAGGTGAAGGAAGCCATTTTTAGCTCTTATCCTAATGGGGCTCCTGGTCCTGATGTGATTCCCTTCTTGTTTTACCAGCATTTTTGGGACTTGGTGAAAAATGATCTCTTAGATCTTTTCCAAGCCTTTCATAGAGGAGAGTTGGATCCAGCAACTTACTCATGGGGGGTCTGTTGGGGTCAAGTTAAATAACTGTGAAAGTGATTTTTTCCTTGCTGGTAAAGGCCTTAGGCAAGGTGACCCCATCTCCCCGCTTTTGTTTAATTTAGTAGTGGACGTTCTTACTAAAATGCTGAGCAAAGCTGCTGATCATAGTCTGATTGCAGGGCTGTGTCCTGAGGTCTGCCCTGGTGGCATCATCTGCCTTCAATATGCAGATGATACCATCCTTTTATTAGACAATGACTCCACATATGCTAGCAATCTGAAAACTGTTCTAACCTGGTTTGAACAAGTCTTGGGCATGAGAATCAACTACTCTAAAAGTGAACTCATCCCTATCAACATGGATGATCAGGAGTTAGCTGACTTCCTCTCTATTCTAGTTTGTAATAAAGGCAACTTCCCCATTAAGTACCTAGGTATCCCTCTCCACTATGATAAACTGAGGAGAGAGGATATCCAACCCCTTCTGGATAAAATCATTAAAAGGATTGCTGGATGGAGGGGCAAACTTCTCTCTTACAGAGGTAGATTGATCCTCATACAAGCTTGTTTGGCTAGCATTCCAGTGTATCTCCTCTCCTTCTTCAAGTTCCCTAAATGGGCAGTGAACCTCATCAATTCTCAGATGTCTCATTGCTTGTGGAATGATTTTGAGGGAAATAGGAAGCTACACCTTGCTAATTGGGCCCTAGTCTCTATGAAAAAAGAGTTTGGAGGCCTAGGCATACCTAACCTCCAAGAAATTAACATTTGTCTTCTAGGGTCTTGGATTAAAAGATTCTATCAGGAAGACCTGAAACCCTGGAAGCTTCTTATTGCCCATAAATACCTAGGAAATAAACCTAATATTTTTGTCCCTTCCTCCAACCCTAAGACCTCTAGATTCTGGAAAGGATTAAAATCTATTATGCATGCTGTGAAATTTGGCTACAGATGGAACATAGGGGATGGGAGCAGAACCAGGTTCTGGGAAGATAGTTGGTTTGGCACATCCCCCCTAGGAGTCCAATTTTGGCCTATTTACTCCGCAATGAGCTTAACAAAAGTGTCAATGAAGTTTGGGACGGTCAATACCTAAAACTCTCTTTAACAAAAGCATTACCTTTACTGTCGAGCCGGATGCCCTGATTTGGCAGCTGGACAATAAGGGGAAGTATTCCTCTAGCTCCCTCTGTCATGTTATCAACTTTAAAGGGGTTCAACCCGTGTTTATCCCTGCTGTCGGGAAATTGAGAGCTCCCCCTAAAATTCATGTATTTCTCTGGCTTCTCTCCAAAAACAAATTGATGACTAGGGATAACCTTAGGAAGAGACACATCATCAAACCCCTTGATTGTGTTTACTGCTTGGAACAAGAGTCTTGTTCTCACCTATTTTTTGAATGTATAGTTGCTAAACATCTCAGGGCCCACATTGAGGAATATTTCTCTAGTCAGATTGGCTCATCCTTCGAATCTGTCGCCAGATTCTGGATTGCTACCAAAAAGTGCTCAGTTTTAAACACTGTTAGCTCAGCTGTCCTTTGGTGCCTCTGGAAATATAGAAATGCTATGATTTTCAGTAACACCTCCTGGATTTCCATTCCGCAGGTCTTGAGGTTGATCAGGAACATGGTGAGGAACTGGGCGATTCTCTCCTCCGGATCGGACAAGGACAAGTTGATGAGCTTCGTGGAAACACTAACAAGATCCCTCCAGAAACCGTTAGCGATCACTTGTGGCTGAACAAGGCTCGACCTGCTCTGGGGCTGGACCCGTGGGCTCGTCTCAAGATCTCTGATGAAGATGATGGGCACCTGGCGCCGAAAAAGAGGGACATCCACCATGCTACGCCTTCCAGCCCGGTGTCTCCGCTTGCTTACTGGTCGCCGCAGGCTGACACGGCCCCTCGGCTGAAGACCATGAAGGCTTCGCTGGACCCTCCTTGTGTCATTTGAGTGCTCTATCCGCTCTGCCTTTGGCACCGCTTGGGTGATTTGTGTTATTCAAAGAACTTGTTCATCCACCCCCCTAGTTTGTAGCTTTTCTACCTTTGCTTTTGAACTGCTCTTTGAGCTGCTGTATCAGAATATGTTGTGGTTTCGTTCTCAGCAATGGAACCGGGGAGATGCTCCTATTTTTCTAAAAAAAATATTTCATATGTTATTATATATTATTTTTATTGTCATCATATATTTAACAGATACTTACATATGTAAGAAAACAATATCCCACATCTTATTAACTTATAAAAATAATTTCTTAACAAATAAAATCCTCGATTGTTTTGGCATGAAAATCCTAGTGATTGTGTACAAAAGCTTGGTAAGATTTAAGGACGAACGTAATAATTGTTGGGAACGTTGCAGAAAATAAAACTTTTCCTATGGTTTCACCAAGATCCATCTATGAGTTCATCTAGCAACGATTCATCGGGGTGCATCTACATACCTTTGTAGATCGCGAGCGGAAGCGTTCAAGAGAACGGGGATGAAGGAGTCGTACTCGTCGTGATCCAAATCACCAGAGATCCTAGCGCCGAACGGACGGCACCTCCGCGTTCAACACACGTATGGTCAGCGTGACGTCTCCTCCTTCTTGATCCAGCAAGGGGGAAGGAGAGGTTGATGAAGATCCAGCGGCACGACGGCGTGGTGGTGGATGCAGCAGTCACCGCAGCAGGGCTTCGCCGAGCTTCTTCGAGAGGGAGAGGTGTAGCAGGGGAGAGGGAGGCGCCAAGGCTTGGGTGCGGCTGCCCTCCCTCCCCCCTTTATATAGGCCCCCTGGGGGGGTGCCGGCCCTGGAGATGAGATCTCCCAAGGGGGCGGCGCCCAGGGGGGTGGAGTGCCCCCCAAGGCAAGTGGGGCGCCCCCCACCCTAGGGTTTCCAACCCTAGGCGCAGGGGGGGGGCCAAGGGGGGCGCACCAGCCCACTATGGGCTGGTTCCCCTCCCCACTTCAGCCCATGGGGCCCTCCGGGATGGGTGGCCCCACCCGGTGGACCCACGGGACCCATCCGCTGGTCCCGGTACAATACCGGTGACCCCCGAATCTTTCCCGATGGCCGAAACTGCACTTCCTATATATAATTCTTCACCTTCGGACCATTCCGGAACACCTCGTGACATCCGGGCGTCTCATCCGGGACTCCGAACAACTTTCGCATTACTGCATACTCATATCTCTACAACCCTAGCGTCACCGAACCTTAAGTGTGTAGACCCTACGGGTTCGGGAGATATGCAGACATGACCGAGACGCCTCTCCGGACAATAACCAACAGCGGGATCTGGATACCCATGTTGGCTCCCACATACTCCTCGATGATCTCATCGGATGAACCACGATGTCGAGGATTCAATCAATCCCATATACAATTCCCTTTGTCAATCGGTATTTTACTTGCCCGAGATTCGATCGTGGTATCCCCATACCTCGTTCAATCTCGTTACCGGCAAGTCACTTTACTCGTACAGTAATGCATGATCCTGTGATCAAACACTTTGATCACATTGAGCTCATTATGATGATGCATTACCGAGTGGGCCTAGTGATACCTCTCCGTCATACGGAGTGACAAATCCCAGTCTCGATCCGTGTCAACCCAACAGACACTTTCGGAGATACCCGTAGTATACCTTTTTTAGTCACCCAGTTACGTTGTGACGTTTGGTACACCCAAAGCACTCCTACGGTATCCTGGAGTTACATGATCTCATGGTCTAAGGAAAAGATACTTGACATTGGAATAGCTCTAGCAAACGAACTATACGATCTTGTGCTATGCTTAGGATTGGGTCTTGTCCATCACATCATTCTCCTAATGATGTGATCTCGTTATCAATGACATCCAATGTCCATAGTCAGGAAACCATGACTATCTGTTGATCAACGAGCTAGTCAACTAGAGGCTTACTAGGGACATGTTGGTGTCTATGTATTCACACATGTATTACGATTTCTGGATAACACAATTATAGCATGAATAAAAGACAATTATCATGAACAAGGAAATATAATAATAATCCTTTTATTATTGCCTCTAGGGCATATTTCCAACAGTCTCCCACTTGCACTAGAGTCAATAATCTAGTTACATTGTGATGAATCGAACTTCCATAGAGTTCTGGTGTTGATCATGCTTTGCTCGCGGAAGAGGTTTAGTCAATGGATCTGCAACATTCAGATCCGTATGCACTTTGCAAATTTCTATGTCTCCATCTTGAACATTTTCATGAATGGAGTTGAAGCGACGGTTGATGTGCCTGGTCTTCTTGTGAAACTTGGGCTCCTTAGCAAGTGCAATAGCTCCAGTGTTGTCACAGAAGAGTTTGATCGGCCCCGACGCATTGGGTATGACTCCTAGGTTGGTGATGAACTCCTTCACCCAAATTGCTTCATGCGCTGCCTCCGAGGCTGCCATGTACTCCGCTTTACATGTAGATCCCGCCACGACGCTCTGCTTGCAGCTGCACCAGCTCACTGCTCCACCATTCAACATATACACGTATCCGGTTTGTGACTTAGAGTCATCCAGATCTGTGTCGAATCTAGCGTCGACGTAACCCTTTACGACGAGCTCTTCGTCACCTCCATAAACGAGAAACATGTCCTTAGTCCTTTTCAGGTACTTCAGGATATTCTTGACCGCTGTCCAGTGTTCCTTGCCGGGATTACTTTGGTACCTTCCTACCAGACTTACGGCAAGGTTTACATCAGGTCTGGTACACAGCATGGCATACATAATAGACCCTATGGCTGAGGCATAGGGGATGACACTCATCTCTTCTATAGCTTCTGCCGTGGTCGGACATTGAGTTGAGCTCAATTTCACACCTTGCAACACAGGCAAGAACCCCTTCTTAGACTGATCCATATTGAACTTCTTCAATATCTTATCAAGGTATGTGCTTTGTGAAAGACCTATGAGGCGTCTTGATCTACCTCTATAGATCTTGATGCCTAATATATAAGCAGCTTCTCCAAGGTCCTTCATTGAAAAACTCTTATTCAAGTAGGCCTTAATGCTGTCCAAAAGTTCTATATCATTTCCCATCAAAAGTATGTCATCCACATATAATATGAGAAATGCTACAGAGCTCCCACTCACTTTCTTGTAAACGCAGGCTTCTCCATAAGTCTACATAAACCCAAACGCTTTGATCATCTCATCAAAGCGAATGTTCCAACTCCGAGATGCTTGCACCAGCCCATAAATGGATCGCTGGAGCTTGCATACCTTGTTAGCATTTTTAGGGTCGACAAAACCTTCCGGCTGCATCATATACAGTTCTTCCTTAAGATAACCGTTAAGGAATGCCGTTTTGACGTCCATTTGCCATATCTCATAATCATAGTATGCGGCAATTGCTAACACGATTCGGACGGACTTCAGCTTCGCTACGGGAGAGAAAGTCTCATCGTAGTCAACCCCTTGAACTTGCCGATAACCCTTAGCGACAAGTCGAGCTTTATAGATGGTAACATTACCATCCGCGTCCATCTTCTTCTTAAAGATCCATTTGTTTTCTATCGCTCGCCGACCATCGGGCAAGTCTGTCAAAGTCCATACTTTGTTTTCATACATGGATCCTATCTCGGATTGCATGGCTTCAAGCCATCTGTTGGAATCTAGGCCCGCCATCGCTTCTTCATAGTTCGAAGGTTCACCGTTGTCTAACAACATGATTTCCAGGACAGGGTTGCCATACCACTCTGGTGTGGAACGTGTCCTTGTGGACCTACGAAGTTCAGTAGCAACTTGATTCGAAGTACCTTGATCATCATCATTAATTTTCTCTCCAGTGGATGTAGGCACCACAGGAACATTTTCCTGAGCTGCACTACTTTCCTGTTCAAGAGGTAGTACTTCATCGAGTTCTACTTTCCTCCCACTTACTTCTTTCGAGAGAAACTCTTTTTCCAGAAAGGATCCGTTCTTGGCAACAAAGATCTTGCCTTCGGATCTAAGGTAGAAGCTATACCCAATGGTTTCCTTAGGGTATCCTATGAAGACACATTTTTCCAACTTGGGTTCGAGCTTTTCAGGTTGAAGTTTCTTGACATAAGCATCGCATCCCCAAACTTTTAGAAACGACAGCTTAGGTTTCTTCCCAAACCATAATTCATACGGTGTCATCTCAACGGATTTAGACGGTGCCCTATTTAAAGTGAATGTAGCTGTCTCTAGAGCGTATCCCCAAAATGATAGCGGTAAATCAGTAAGAGACATCATAGATCGCACCATATCCAATAGAGTGCGATTACGACGTTCGGACACACCGTTGCGTTGAGGTGTTCCAGGCGGTGTGAGTTGTGAAACGATTCCACATTTCCTTAAGTGTGTGCCAAATTCGTGACTTAAATATTCTCCTCCATGATCTGATCATAAGAACTTTATTTTTTGGTCACGTTGATTCTCTACCTCATTCTGAAATTCCTTGAACTTTTCAAAGGTCTCAGACTTGTGTTTCATCAAGTAGACATACCCATATCTACTCAAGTCATCAGTAAGAGTGAGAACATAACGATATCCTCCGCGAGCCTCAACGCTCATTGGACCGCACACATCAGTATGTATGATTTCCAATAAGTTGGTTGCTCGCTCCATTGTTCCGGAGAACGGAGTCTTGGTCATTTTTCCCATAAGGCATGGTTCGCATGTGTTAAATGATTCATAATCGAGAGACTCTAAAAGTCCATCAACATGGAGCTTCTTCATGCGTTTGACACCTATGTGACCAAGGCGGCAGTGCCACAAGTTGTGGGACTATCATTATCAACCTTACATCTTTTGGTATTTACACTATGAATATGTGTAACATTACGCTCGAGATTCATTAAGAATAAACCATTCATCAGCGGGGCATGAGCATAAAACATATCTCTCATATAAATAGAACAACCATTATTCTCAGATTTAAATGAGTAGCCATCTCGTATTAAACGAGATCCTGATACAATGTTCATGCTCAAACTTGGCACTAAATAACAATTATTGAGGTTTAAAACTAATCCCGTAGGTAAATGTACAGGTAGCATGCCGACGGCGATCACATTGACCTTGGAACCATTCCCGACGCGCATCGTCACCTCGTCCTTCGCCAGTCTCCGCTTATTCCGCAGCTCCTGCTTTGAGTTACAAATATGAGCAACGGCACCGGTATCAAATACCCAGGAGCTACTACGAGCACTAGTAAGGTACACATCAATTACATGTATATCACATATACCTTTAGTGTTGCCGGCCTTCTTGTCCGCTAAGTATTTGGGGCAGTTCCGCTTCCAGTGACCCTTCCCTTTGCAATAAAAGCACTCAGTCTCAGGCTTGGGTCCATTCTTTGACTTCTTCCCAGCAACTGGCTTATCGGGCACGGCAACATCCTTGCCGTCCTTCTTGAAGTTCTTCTTACCCTTGCCTTTCTTGAACTTGGTGGTTTTATTGACCATCAACACTTGATGTTCCTTTTTGATTTCTACCTCCGCTGATTTCAGCATTGCAAATACTTCAGGAATGGTCTTTTCCATCCCCTGCATATTGTAGTTCATCACGAAGCTCTTGTAGCTAGGTGGGAGTGACTGAAGGATTCTGTCAATGACCGCCTCGTCTGGGAGGTTAATGTCCAGCTGGGACAAGCGGTTGTGCAGCCCAGACATCTTGAGTATGTGCTCACTGACAGAACTATTTTCCTCCATCTTACAACTGTAGAACTTGTCGGAGACTTCGTATCTCTCGACCCGGGCATGAGCTTGGAAAACCATTTTCAGCTCTTCGAACATCTCATATGCTCCGTGTTGCTCAAAACACTTTTGGAGCCTCGGTTCTAAGCTGTAAAGCATGCCGCACTGAACGAGGGAGTAATCATCAGCACGCTGCTGCCAAGCGTTCATAACGTCTTGGTTCTCTGGGATGGGTGCTTCACCTAGCGGTGCTTCTAGGATATATTGTTTCCTAGCAGCTATGAGGATGATCCTCAGGTTTCGGACCCAGTCCGTATAGTTGCTGCCATCATCTTTCAGCTTGGTTTTCACTAGGAACGCGTTGAAGTTGAGGTTGACATTAGCGTGGGCCATTTGATCTACAAGACATATTGCAAAGTTTATTTAGACTAAGTTCATGATAATTAAGTTGGGTGCTTCACCTAGTGGTGCTTCTAGGACATATTGTTTCCTGGCAGCTATGAGGATGATCCTCAGGTTCCGGACCCAGTCTGTATAGTTGCTGCCATCATCTTTCAGCTTGGTTTTCTCTAGGAACGCGTTGAAGTTGAGGTTGACATTACCGTGGGCCATTTGATCTACAAGACATATTGCAAAGTTTATTTAGACTAAGTTCATGATAATTAAGTTCATCTAATCAAATTATATAATGAACTCCCACTCAGATTAGACATCCCTCTAGTCATCTAAGTGAAACATGATCCGACTCGACTAGGCCGTGTCCGATCATCACGTGAGACGGACTAGTCATCATCGGTGAACATCTCCATGTTGATCGTATCTTTCATACGACTCATGTTCGACCTTTCGGTCTCTTGTGTTCCGAGGCCATGTCTGTACATGCTAGGCTCGTCAAGTTAACCTAAGTGTTTGCATGTGTAAATCTGTCTTACACCCATTGTATGTGAACGTTGGAATCTATCACACCCGATCATCACGTGGTGCTTCGAAACAACGAACTGTCGCAACGGCGCACAGTTAGGGGGACACTTTCTTGAAATTATTATGAGGGATCATCTTATTTACTACCGTCGTTCTAAGTAAACAAGATGCAAAAACATGATAAACATCACATGCAATCAAATAATAGTGACATCATATGGCCAATATCATATAGCTCCTTTGATCTCCATCTTGGGGCTCCATGATCATGTTGTCACCGGCATGACACCATGATCTCCACCATCATGATCTCCATCATCGTGTCTCCATGAAGTTTCTCGCCAACTATTACTTCTACTACTATGGCTAACACGTTTAGCAATAAAGTAAAGTAATTTACATGGCGTTTCTCAATGACACGCAGGTCATACAAAAAATAAAGACAACTCCTCTTGCTCCTGCCGGTTGTCATACTCATCGACATGCAAGTCGTGATTCCTATTACAATAACATGATCTCATACATCACATATATATCATTCATCATTCATCACAACTTTGGCCATATCACATCACAAAAACACTTGCTGCAAAAACAAGTTAGACGTCCTCTAATTGTTGTGGCAAGTTTTACATGGCTACAATAGGGTTCTAGCAAGAACGTTTTCTTACCTACGTAAAAGCCACAACGTGATTTTTCAACTTCTATTTACCCTTCATAAGGACCCTTTTCGTCGAATCTGCTCCAACTAAAGTGGGAGAGGCAGACGCCCGCTAGCCACCTTATGCATCTAGTGCATGTCAGTCGGTGGAACCTGTCTCACGTAAGCGTACGTGTAAGGTCGGTCCGGGCCGCTTCATCCCACAATACCGCTGAAGCAAAATAAGACTAGTAGCGGCAAGAAAGTTGACAACATCTACGCCCACAACAAATTGTGTTCTACTCGTGCAAAGAGAACTACGCATAGACCTAGCTCATGATGCCACTGTTGGGGAACGTTGCAAAAAATAAAAATTTTCCTACGGTTTCACCAAGATCCATCTATGAGTTCATCTAGCAACGAGTCATCGGGGTGCATCTACATACCTTTGTAGATCGCGAGCGGAAGCGTTCAAGAGAACGGGGATGAAGGAGTCGTACTCGTCCTGATCCAAATCACCGGAGATCCTAGCGCCGAACGGACGACACCTCCGCGTTCAACACACATACGGTCAGCGTGACATCTCCTCCTCCTTGATCTAGCAAGGGGGAAGGAGAGGTTGATGAAGATCCAGCAGCACGACGGCGTGGTGGTGGATGCAGCAGTCACCGCAGCAGGGCTTCGCCGAGCTTCTGCGAGAGGGAGAGGTGTAGCAAGGGAGAGGGAGGCGCCAAGGCTTGGGTGCGGCTGCCCTCCCTCCCCCCCTTTATATAGGCCCCCTGGGGGGCGCCGGCCCTGGAGATGGGATGTCCCAAGGGGGCGGCGGCCAGGGGGGGGGAGTGCCCCCCAAGACAAGTGGCCCCCCCACCCTAGGGTTTCCAACCCTAGGCGCATGGGGGGCCCAAGGGGGGGCGCACCAGCCCACTATGGGCTGGTTCCCCTCCCCACTTCAGCCCATGGGGCCCTCCGGGATGGGTGGCCCCACCCGGTGGACCCCCGGGACCCATCCGGTGGTCCCGGTACAATACCGGTGACCCCCGAATCTTTCCCGATGGCCGAAACTGCACTTCCTATATATAATTCTTCACCTCCGGACCATTCCGGAACACCTCGTGACGTCCGGGATCTCATCCGGGACTCCGAACAACTTTCGCATTACTGAATACTCATATCTCTACAACCCTAGCGTCACCGAACCTTAAGTGTGTAGACCCTACGGGTTCGGGAGATATGCAGACATGACCGACACGCCTCTCCGGCCAATAACCAACAGCGGGATCTGGAGACCCATGTTGGCTCCCACATACTCCTCGATGATCTCATCGGATGAACCACGATGTCGAGGATTCAATCAATCCCGTATACAATTCCCTTTGTCAATCGGTATTTTACTTGCCCGAGATTCGATCGTCGGTATCCCCATACCTCGTTCAATCTCGTTACCGGCAAGTCACTTTACTCGTACCGTAATGCATGATCCCGTGATCAAACACTTTGATCACATTGAGCTCATTATGATGATGCTGTTGGGGAACGTAGTAATTTCAAAAAAATTCCTACGCACACGCAACATCATGTGGTGCATAGCAACGAGAGGGGAGTGTGTTGTCTACATACCCTCGTAGACCGAAGCGGAAGCGTTGACGCAACGTAGAGGAAGTAGTCGTACGTCTTCCTGGTCCAACAGATCCAAGCACCGTTACTCCGGCACCTTCGAGTTCTTGGCACACGTTCAGCTCGATGATGCAACCCGAGCTCCGATCCAGCAAAGCTTCGAGGAGGAGTTCCGTCAGCACGACGGCGTGGTGACGATGAAGATGTTCTACCGGCGCAGGGCTTCGCCTAAGCACTGCAACGATATAACCGAGGTGGAATATGGTGGAGGGGGGCACCGCACACGGCTATGGAACGATCACGAAGATCAACTTGTGTGTTCTAGGGTGCCCCCTGCCCCCGTATATAAAGGAGGGAGGGGGAGGTGCGGCCGGCCCCAAGGGGTGCGCCTGGAGGAGTCCTACTCCCACCGGGAGTAGGACTCCCCCCTCTCTTGCCTTGTTGGAGAAGGAAAGGGGGAGGGAGAAGAGGAAAGGGGGGCGCCCCCTCCTTCCTTGTCCTATTTGGAGTAGGGGGGGAGGGGGCGTGCGGCCTGCCCTGGCCGGCCCCTCTCTTATCCCTTATGGCCCATGTAGGCCCATTAACCCCCGGGGGGGTTCCGGTAACCTCCCGGTACTCCGGTAAAATGCCGATTTCACCCGGAACAATTCCGATGTCCAAATATAGGCTTCCAATATATCGATCTTTATGTCTCGACCATTTCGAGACTCCTCGTCATGTCCGTGATCACATCTGGGACTCCGAACAACCTTTGATACATCAAAATGCATAAACTCATAATAACTGTCATCGTAACGTTAAGCGTGCGGACCCTACGGTTCGAGAACAATGTAGACATGACCGAGACACGTCTCCGGTCAATAACCAATAGCGGGACCTGGATGCCCATATTGGCTCCTACATATTCTACGAAGATCTTTATTGGTCAGACCGCATAACAGTATACGTTGTTCCCTTTGTCATCGGTATGTTACTTGCCCGAGATTCGATCGTCGGTATCCAATACCTAGTTCAATCTCGTTACCGGCAAGTCTCTTTACTCGTTCCGTAATACATCATTCCACAACTAACATATTAGTTGTAATTCTTGCAAGGCTTATGTGATGTGCATTACCGAGAGGGCCCAGAGATACCTCTCCGACATTCGGAGTGACCTTTGGAGACACCTGTAGAGCACCTTTATAATCACCCAGTTACGTTGTGACGTTTGGTAGCACACAAAGTGTTCCTCCGGTAAATGGGAGTTGCATAATCTCATAGTCATAGGAACATGTATAAGTCATGAAGAAAGCAATAGCAACATACTAAACGATCGGGTGCTAAGCTAATGGAATGGGTCATGTCCATCAGATCATTCAACTAATGATGTGACCTCGTTAATCAAATAACAACTCTTTGTTCATGGTTAGGAAACATAACCATCTTTGATTAACGAGCTAGTCAAGTAGAGGCATACTAGTGACACTCTGTTTGTTTATATATTCACACATGTATTATGTTTCCGGTTAATACAATTCTAGCATGAATAATAAACATTTATCATGATATATGAGGAAATAAATAATAACTTTATTATTGCCTCTAGGGCATATTTCCTTCAGTCTCCCACTTGCACTAGAGTCAATAATCTAGATTACACAGTAATGATTCTAACACCCATGGAGCTTTGGTGCTGATCATGTTTTGCTCGTGGAAGAGGCATAGTCAACGGGTCTGCTACATTCAGATCCGTATGTATCTTGCAAATCTCTATGTCTCCCACCTGGACTGGATCCCAGATGGAATTGAAGCGTCTCTTGATGTGCTTGGTTCTCTTGTGAAATCTGGATTCCTTTGCCAAGGCAATTGCACTAGTATTGTCACAAAAGATTTTCATTGGACCCGATGCACTAGGTATGACACCTAGATCGGATGTGAACTCCTTCATCCAGACTCCTTTGTTTGCTGCTTCCGAAGCAGCTATGTACTCCGTTTCACATGTAGATCCCGCCATGACACTTTGTTTAGAACTGCACCAACTGACAGCTCCACCGTTTAATGTAAACACGTATCCGGTTTGCGATTTAGAATCGTCCGGATCAGTGTCAAAGCTTGCATCAACGTAACCGTTTACGATGAGCTCTTTGTCACCTCCATATATGAGAAACATATCCTTAGTCCTCTTCAGGTACTTCAGGATGTTCTTGACCGCTGTCAAGCGATCCACTCCTGGATTACTTTGGTACCTCCCTGCTAAACTTATAGCAAGGCACACATCAGGTCTGGTACACAACATTTCATACATGATAGAGCCTATGGCTGAAGCATAGGGAACATCTTTCATTTTCTCTCTATCTTCTGCAGTGGTCGGGCATTGAGTCTTACTCAACTTCACACCTTGTAACACAGGCAAGAATCCTTTCTTTGCTTGATCCATTTTGAACTTCTTCAAAACTTTGTCAAGGTATGTGCTTTGTGAAAGTCCAATTAAGCGTCTTGATCTATCTCTATAGATCTTAATGCCCAATATGTAAGCAGCTTCACCGAGGTCTTTCATTGAAAAACTCTTATTCAAGTATCCTTTTATGCTATCCAGAAATTCTATATCATTTCCGATTAGTAATATGTCATCCACATATAATATCAGAAATGCTACAGAGTTCCCACTCACTTTCTTGTAAATACAGGCTTCTCCAAAAGTCTGTACAAACCCAAATGCTTTGATCACACTATCAAAGCGTTTATTCCAACTCCGAGAGGCTTGCACCAGTCCATAAATGGATCGCTGGAGCTTGCACACTTTGTTAGCTCCCTTTGGATCGATCAAACCTTCTGGTTGCATCATATACAACTCTTCTTCCAAAAATCCATTCAGGAATGCAGTTTTTACATCCATTTGCCAAATTTCATAATCATAAAATGCGCCAATTGCTAACATGATTTGGACAGACTTAAGCATCGCTACGGGTGAGAAGGTCTCATCGTAGTCTATCCCTTGAACTTGTCGAAAACCTTTTGCGACAAGTCGAGCTTTGTAGACAGTAACATTACCGTCAGCGCAGTCTTCTTCTTGAAGATCCATTTATTCTCAATTGCTTGCCGACCATCGGGCAAGTCAACCAAAGTCCACACTTTGTTCTCATACATGGATCCCATCTCAGATTTCATGGCTTCAAGCCATTTTGCGGAATCTGGGCTCACCATCGCTTCTTCATAGTTCGTAGGTTCATCATGATCTAGTAGCATGACTTCCAGAACAGGATTGCCGTACCACTCTGGTGCGGATGTTACTCTGGTTGATCTACGAGGTTCTGTAGTAACTTGATCTGAAGTTCCATGATCATCATCATTAACTTCCTCACTAATTGGTTTAGACGTCACAGAAACTGGTTCCTGTGATGTGCTATTTCCCAATAAGGGAGCAGGTACAGTCACCTCATCAAGTTCTACTTTCCTCCCACTCACTTCTTTCGAGAGAAACTCCTTCTCTAGAAAGGATCCATTTTTAGCAACGAATATCTTGCCTTCGGATCTGTGATAGAAGGTGTACCCAACAGTTTCCTTTGGATATCCTATGAAGACACATTTCTCTGATTTGGGTTCGAGCTTATCAGGTGGAAGCTTTTTCACATAAGCATCGCAGCCCCAAACTTTAAGAAACGACAACTTTGGTTTCTTGCCAAACCATAGTTCATAAGGCGTCGTCTCAACGGATTTTGATGGTGCTCTATTTAACGTGAATGCGGCCGTCTCTAAAGCATAACCCCAAAACAATAGCGGTAAATCTGTAAGACACATCATAGATCGCACCATATCAAGTAAAGTACGATTACGACGTTCGGACACACCATTACGTTGTGGTGTTCCGGGTGACGTGAGTTGCGAAACTATTCCACATTTTTTCAAATGTAAACCAAACTCGTAACTCAAATATTCTCCTCCACGATCATATCGTAGAAACTTTATTTTCTTGTTACAATGATTTTCAACTTCACTCTGAAATTCTTTGAACTTTTCAAATGTTTCAGACTTATGTTTCATTAAGTAGATATACCCATATCTGCTTAAATCATCTGTGAAGGTGAGAAAATAACGATATCCGCCACGAGCCTCAACATTCATCGGACCACATACATCTGTATGTATGATTTCCAATAAATCTGTTGCTCTCTCCATAGTACCGGAGAACGGCGTTTTAGTCATCTTGCCCATGAGGTATGGTTCGCAAGTACCAAGTGATTCATAATCAAGTGGTTCCAAAACTCCATCAGTATGGAGTTTCTTCATGCGTTTTACACCGATATGATCTAAACGGCAGTGCCACAAATAAGTTGCACTATCATTATCAACTCTGCATCTTTTGGCTTCAACATTATGAATATGTGTATCACTACTATCGAGATTCATCAAAAATAGACCACTCTTCAAAGGTGCATGACCATAAAAGATATTACTCATATAAATAGAACAACAATTATTCTCTGATTTAAATGAATAACCGTCTCGCATCAAACAAGATCCAGATATAATGTTCGTGCTCAACGCTGGCACCAAATAACAATTATTTAGGTCTAATATTAATCCCGAAGGTAGATGTAGAGGTAGCGTGCCGACCGCGATCACATCGACTTTGGAACCATTTCCCACGCGCATCGTCACCTTGTCCTTTGCCAGTGTTCGCTTAATCCGTAGTGCCTGTTTCGAGTTGCAAATATTAGCAACAGAACCAGTGTCAAATACCCAGGTGCTACTTCGAGCTCTAGTAAGGTACACATCAATAACATGTATATCACATATACCTTTGTTCACCTTGCCATCCTTCTTATCCGCCAAATACTTGGGGCAGTTCCGCTTCCACTGACCAGTCTGCTTGCAGTAGAAGCACTCAGTTTCAGGCTTTGGTCCAGACTTGGCTTTCTTCTCCTGAGCAGCAACTTGCTTGCTGTTCTTCTTGATGTTCCCCTTCTTTTTCCCTTTGCCCTTTTTCTTGAAACTAGTGGTCTTGTTGACCATCAACACTTGATGCTCCTTCTTGATTTCTACCTCCGCAGCCTTTAGCATTGCGAAGAGCTCGGGAATTGTCTTATCCATCCCTTGCATATTATAGTTCATCACGAAGCCCTTGTAGCTTGGTGGAAGTGATTGGAGAATTCTGTCAATGACGCAATCATCCGGAAGATTAACTCCCAGTTGAATCAAGTGATTACAATACCCAAACATCTTGAGTATATGCTCACTGACAGAACTATTCTCCTCCATCTTGCAGCTATAGAACTTATTGGAGACTTCATATCTCTCAATCTGGGCATTCTGTTGGAATATTAACTTCAACTCCTGGAACATCTCATATGCCCCATGACGTTCATAACGTCGTTGAAGTCCCGGTTCTAAGCCGTAAAGCATGGCACACTGAACTATCGAGTAGTCATCAGCTTTGCTCTGCCAGACGTTCATAACATCTGGTGTTGCTCCTGCAGCAGGCCTGGCGCCCAGCGGTGCTTCCAGGACGTAATTCTTCTGTGCAGCAATGAGGATAATCCTCAAGTTATGGACCCAGTCCGTGTAATTGCTACCATCATCTTTCAACTTTGCTTTCTCAAGGAACGCATTAAAATTCAACAGAACAACAGCACGGGCCATCTATCTACAATCAACATAAACAAGCAAGATACTATCAGGGACTAAGTTCATGATAAATTTAAGTTCAATTAGTCATATTACTTAAGAACTCCCACTTAGATAGACGTCCCTCTAATCTTCGAAGTGATCACGTGATCCAAATCAACTAAACCATAACCGATCATCACGTGAAATGGATTAGTCTTCAATGGTGAACATCATTATGTTGATCATATCTACTATATGATTCACGCTCGACCTTTCGGTCTCCGTGTTCCGAGGCCATATCTCCATATGCTAGGCTCATCAAGTATAACCCGAGTATTCTGCGTGTGCAAAACTGGCTTGCACCCGTTGTAGATGGACGTAGAGCTTATCACACCCGATCATCACGTGGTGTCTGGGCACGACGAACTTTGGCAACGGTGCATACTCAGGGAGAACACTTCTTGATAATTAGTGAGAGATCATCTTATAATGCTACCGTCAATCAAAGCAAGATAAGATGCATAAAAAGATAAACATCACATGCAATCAATATAAGTGATATGATATGGCCATCATCATCTTGTGCTTGTGATCTCCATCTTCGAAGCACCGTCATGATCACCATCGTCACCGGCACGACACCTTGATCTCCATCGTAGCATCGTTGTCGTCTCGCCAATCTTATGCTTCTACGACTATCGCTACAGCTTAGTGATAAAGTAAAGCATTACAGGGCGATTGCATTGCATACAATAAAGCGACAACCATATCACATGATCATCTCATACAATAAAATTTAGCATCATGTCTTGACCATATCACATCACAACATGCCCTGCAAAAACAAGTTAGACATCCTCTACTTTGTTTGTTGCAATTTTTACGTGGCTGCTACGGGCTTAAGCAAGAACCAATCTCACCTACGCATCAAAACCACAACGATAGTTTGTCAAGTTGATGCCGTTTTAACCTTCGCAAGGACCGGGCGTAGCCACACTCGGTTCAACTAAAGTTGGAGAAACTGACACCCGCCAGCCACCTGTGTGCAAAGCACGGCGGTAGAACCAGTCTCGCGTAAGCGTACGCGTAATATCGGTCCGGGCCGCTTCATCCAACAATACCGCCGAACCAAAGTATGACATGCTGGTAGGCAGTATGACTTATATCGGCCACAACTCACTTGTGTTCTACTCGTGCATATAACATCAAACCATAAAACCTAGGCTCTGATACCACTATTGGGGAACGTAGTAATTTCAAAAAAATTCCTACGCACACGCAAGATCATGGTGATGCATAGCAACGAGAGGGGAGTGTGTTGTCTACGTACCCTCGTAGTCCGAAGCGGAAGCGTTGACGCAACGTAGAGGAAGTAGTCATACGTCTTCCCGGTCCAACCGATCCAAGCACCGTTACTCCGGCACCTCCGAGTTCTTGGCACACGTTCAGCTCGATGACGCACCCCGAGCTCCGATCCAGCAAAGCTTCGAGGAGGAGTTCCGTCAGCACGACGGCGTGGTGACGATGAAGATGTTCTACCGGCGCAGGGCTTCGCCTAAGCACTGCAACGATATGACTGAGGTGGAATATGGTGGAGGGGGCACCGCACACGGCTAAGGAACGATCATGAATATCAACTTGTGTGTTCTAGGGTGCCCCCTGCCCCCGTATATAAAGGAGGGAGGGGGAGGTGCGGCCGGCCCCAAGGGGTGTGCCTGGAGGAGTCCTACTCCCACCGGGAGTAGGGCTCCCCCCTCTCTTGCCTTGTTGGAGAAGGAAAGGGGGAGGGAGAAGAGGAAAGGGGGGCGCCGCCCCCCCTTCCTTGTCCTATTCGGACTAGGGGGGGAGGGGGTGCACGGCCTGCCCTGGCCGGCCCCTCTCTTCTCCCTTATGGCCCATGTAGGCCCATTAACCCCCGGGGGGGTTCCAGTAACCTCCCGGTACTCCGGTAAAATGCCGATTTCACCCGGAACAATTCTGATGTCCAAATATAGGCTTCCAATATATCGATCTTTATGTCTCGACCATTTCGAGACTCCTCGTCATGTCCGTGATCACATCCGGGACTCCGAACAACCTTCGATACATCAGAATGCATAAACTCATAATAACTGTCATCGTAACGTTAAGCGTGCGGACCCTACAGTTCGAGAACAATGTAGACATGACCGAGACACGTCTCCGGTCAATAACCAATAGCGGGACCTGGATGCCCATATTGGCTCCTACATATTCTACGAAGATCTTTATCGGTCAGACCGCATAACAGTATATGTTGTTCCCTTTGTCATCGGTATGTTACTTGCCCGAGATTCAATCGTCGGTGTCCAATACCTAGTTCAATCTCGTTACCGGCAAGTCTCTTTACTCGTTCCGTAATACATCATTCTACAACTAACATATTAGTTGTAATGCTTGCAAGGCTTATGTGATGTGCATTACCGAGAGGGCCCAGAGATACCTCTCCGACATTCGGAGTGACAAATTCTAATCTCGAAATACGCCAACCCAACAAGTACCTTTGGATACACCTGTAGAGCACCTTTATAATCACCCAATTACGTTGTGACGTTTGGTAGCACACAAAGTGTTCCTCCGGTAAACGGGAGTTGCATAATCTCATAGTCATAGGAACATGTATAAGTCATGAAGAAAGCAATAGCAACATACTAAACGATCGGGTGCTAAGCTAATGGAATGGGTCATGTCAATCAGATCATTCAACTAATGATGTGACCTCGTTAATCAAATAACAACTCTTTGTTCATGGTTAGGAAACATAACCATCTTTGATTAACGAGCTAGTCAAGTAGAGGCATACTAGTGACACTCTGTTTGTTTATATATTCACACATGTATTATGTTTCCGGTTAATACAATTCTAGCATGAATAATAAACATTTATCATGATTATAAGGAAATAAATAATAACTTTATTATTGCCTCTAGGGCATATTTCCTTCAGATGCATTACCGAGTGGGTCCAGTGATACCTCTCCGTCATACGGAGTAACAAATCCCAGTCTTGATCCGTGTCAACCCAACAGACACTTTCGGAGATACCCGTAGTATACCTTTATAGTCACCCAGTTACGTTGTGACGTTTGGTACACCCAAAGCACTCCTACGGTATCCGGGAGTTACACGATCTCATGGTCTAAGGAAAAGATGCTTGACATTGGAATAGCTCTAGCAAACAAACTATACGATTTTGTGCTGTGCTGAGGATTGGGTCTTGTCCATCACATCATTCTCCTAATGATGTGATCTCGTTATCAATGACATCCAATGCCCATAGTCAGGAAACCATGACTATCTGTTGATCAACGAGCTAGTCAACTAGAGGCTTACTAGGGACATGTTGGTGTCTATGTATTCACACATGTATTACGATTTCCGGATAACACAATTATAGCATGAATAAAAGACAATTATCATGAACAAGGAAATATAATAATAATCCTTTTATTATTGCCTCTAGGGCATATTTCCAACAATAATATCACTTATTATTTAAATATATTTATAACAAAATGCTCAGCCCCTTTTTATTTTTTGATAACATTGCTGGCCCAACCCAACATTATAATTAGAATCAGCCCAGCAAAATCGTGTATTTCGAGAAAGTGCAAATGGCCTGTAATTTTTTAGGAAATAAAATAAACGGGCCGCATGGACGCTACATTATTTGTTCACCCAGCCCAGCTAATGGCTGTAATTCAAAAAAAAAGATCAAATTGACTGTAAATTCTACCGCGCAAAAAAAAGACTATAAATTCTGAAAAATGGGTTGAATACGTGCCACATTTTTGGAGGCTGAAATGTGGGCCAATAGGTCGAAGCCAATGCAAGTCATTGTCAATTTAGTCAACAAATGATTCTGACATGTTAGCCATTGGATTTACATCCAACGACAGGCATCCATCTTCAATCTCTCGTCTTCTTCCTCCAGCGCCGCTGGGACCACCTCCCGCCTCCTGCTGCTAGCAGCTCTGCTTAGCACGCTTCGGTATGAAGCGCTACTCCACTGTTGGCCAGGCCATCCCTCCACCCCTCCACACCTCATGTTCTTCTCCACCGACTGCCGAACCACACCGCACTAGAACCAGTTAACCCTCGTACACCTCTCCGCCTGTGACTCTACTCCCACGTCTTCCCATCTCCGGCTCGTTGCTGTCCGGGGCCTCGCCGTCGTCCACCACCTTGGATGCGCTCGGCGCGGCGTGGTCAACGTGGTCAACGAACGACACCATCGGAAGTAGACTGTGGGTGGAGAGGCTGACAGCTGGGTCCACGGCCGCACACAAGGAAATGCCTCCTTATTACGTGCAAAATAATGATTCCTCCACCTGACATCTGGGACCCACCGGAAGGGCCTCTGTATTTCGCGAAATAAAGAGCCCCCCGCTGACATGTCGGACCCACCAGCTATCTTCGCACGCAAGGATGTGCCTCCTTATTACGCACAAAAAAATGAATATTCCCCCTGCCAGCTGGAACCCAGCATAGTGGGAGGCTGACTTGTGGGCCTACCAAGTTGACGGAGACGGAGGGCTTTGTCAACTTAGTCAATATGAACGATTCTAGCTCATGTTACCGTACGACGTTCATCCAACGGCCGTAGTGCTTCTTCAACCTCTGGTCTTCTTGCTCCAGCCACCCAAACCAATGCCGGTCGTGCCGCGTGCTCCTGCCTCCCGTGGCCGGCTGTGATGCTGTGGAGGCCTCACCGCCCCCTACTACTCCCACCGCTGGCCAGGCCATCCCTCTAGTCACCCACACCCCCTGTTATTCTGCAGCGACAGCAGCCTCACACCGCAGCAGAACCAGTGAACCCTCGTACTCCTCTTCGCGTGGGCATCCACTGCTGCGTCTTCCCCGGCTCTGAGTCGTCCCCTTCCTAGTCCTAGCCATCGTCCACCGCCCTGGTGCTCTCGGCGCGGCGTGGTCAACGTGGTCAACGACCGACTTCCATCGGAAGAGTACTGTACGTGCAGAGGCTGATAGCTGGGTCCACGCCAGCCGCAAGGAAGTGCCTCCTTATTACGCGAAAAATAATTATTCCTCCACCTGACAGCAAGGACCCATCGGACGGGCCACCAGTATTTTGCGAAAAAAAATCGTTTCCCCCTGACTGCTGGGACCCACGGGACAGGCCACCGTATTTCGCGAAAACAACATTCCCCCCGCTGTCAGCTCGGACCCACCGGAAGTGCCTCCTTATTACGCACAAAAAAATGAATACTTCCCCGGCTAGCTAGGACCCACCTTGCTGGGAGGCTGACTTGTGGGCCTACTAAGTTGACGGGGACGAAGGGCTTTGTCAACTTAGTCAATATGAACGATTCTAGCTCCAGTGACCATACGATGTCCATCCAACGGCCGTAGTGCTTCTTCAACCTCTGGTCTTCTTGCTCCAGCCGGCCAAAGCAGCGCTAGTCGTGCCGCATGCTCCTGCCTCCCGTGGCCGGCTGTGCTGCCGCAGAGGCCTCACCGCCCCCTACTATTCCCACCGCTGACCAGGCCCTGCGGCGACGGCAGCCTCACACCGCAGTCGAACCAGTGAACCCTCGTAGTCCTCTCCGCGCGGGCTTCCACTGCCGCGTCGTCCCCTTCCTAGGCCTCGCCGTCGTCCACCGCCGTGGTGCTCTCCGGGCGGCATGGTCAACGTGGTCAAGGAACGACTTCCATCGGAAGAGTACTGTACGTGGAGAGGCTGACAGCTGGGTCCACGGCCACAGCCCAGTTTTTTTATGATTTGCCAAGTAAGTCGCTTTGTCAGGCCTGTTGGGCTACAAATCTTTCAAGACGAGGAGAGCTTTCATTCGGCTGGCCGAGAAAATGGCCCATCAGTAATGAGAAATGGGTTGTACATTTTTAAAACACATCAAACCGGCAATTAGTTTCAAATATCTTTTTTTTCATTTCAAGATTTTAAATTACATTAATTTTTATGCGTGGAGAATTTGTTGGATTTTATATTGATATACATTTATTTTTAAAATCAGTTTGAATGTGAGTCAAAATTTCGGGATTAAAAACAGTTCGGACCTTACCGAAATATGCAAAATTTCATATAATTTTTTAACCGTTGCCACAATATGGGCTGCAATGCTAACAAAAAGAATATGGGCTCCAAAAAAACCTTAAGAATTAGCAAATGGGCTGTAAATTATTAGAAATAATGGCAGATGGGCTGTATGCTGTTTTCCACAGATTTGAGGCTTTCCTAAAAAAAGGTTGACGCACAAGCAGTGATTGTTGGATGTCCATCCAACGGCCGTCGTGCTTCTTCAATCTCTGCTCTTCCTGCTCCAGCCGCTCAAACAAGCGCCGGCGGGACTGCCTGCTCCCTCCTCCTCGCGGCCGGCGGTGCTGCCACGCAGGCCTCACCGCCCGACCGTACTCCCATCGCTGGCCTAGACATCCCTCTACTCACCCACACCTGCTGTTATTCTCTGGCGACGGCAGACGAACCAGTAAACCCTCGTACAGTCGTACTCCCCTCCGCGTGGGAAACAACTGCCGAGTCTTCCCTGCCTCCGTGTCATCCCCTTCCTAGGCCTCGCCGTTGTCCACTGCCCTGGTGCTCTCAGTGCGGCGTGGTCAACGTGGTCAAGGAACGACTTCCATCGGACGTGGACTATACGTGGAGAGGCTAACAGCTGGGTCCACGGCCACAGCAAGGAAGTGCCTCCTTATTACGCGGAAAATAATGTTTCCTCCACCTGACAGTTGGGACCCACCGGACGGGCCATTGTATTTCGTGAAAAAAACGTTTCCCCCTGACTGCTGGGACCCACCAGCTACATCTTCGCACGCAAGGAAGTGTGTCTGGGAAAAAAACTGATTCGCCCCCTGACTGCTGGGACCGACCAGCTACATCTTCGCAGGCAAGGAAGTGCTTGACAGTCGGGGCCCACCTAATCGAAGCGTACGTAGCGTTGTCATTCTGGTCGCGAATGTGTACATACATACTGGTCGATGTAGAGGCGTGCATGTGTCGTAGTAGAGGCGTGCACGTAGCATGTACACGTACGTACAGCGGCCAGGGTGCAAGAAAGAAAATACAGCCACGTATGTGTACATACAGGCGGGGTCTCGAACGCCTACTCGCGCATACGTACGGCCAGGGCTCGTGTACATGGCTAGGTCGGAACGGAGAAACAACATCGTCGTCGTGTTCATGGGGAGGCAACGGAATGCGTGGTCGTGTTCATCGGGAGGGCTTGGACGGAATAGGCGATGGAAACGAGGCCTGGCGTACCGTAGAACGGAGGAAACGGTCTTGTGTTCGACCGGCCACGTTCGAAACGGGATCCTGTTCATCGGGAGGGGTGTGGCGTACCGCAAAACGGAGGAAATGGACCTCCTACGGTCGAAATGGGAGTCCTGTTGATCGGGAGGGGTGTGGCGTACCGCAAAACGGACGAAACAGACCTCCTACGATCGAAACGGGGGTCCTGTTCATCGGGAGGGGTGTGGCGTACCGCAAAACGGAGGAAATGGACCTCCTACGGTCGAAACGGGGGTCCTGTTGATCGGGAGGGGTGTGGCGTACCGCAAAACGGACGAAACAGACCTCCTACGGTCGAAACGGGGGTCCTGTTGATCGGGAGGGGTGTGGCGTACCGCAAAACGGAGGAAACGGACTTGTGTTGGAGCGCTACGGTCGAAACGGGGGTCCTGTTCATCGGGAGGGGTGTGGCGTACCGCAAAACGGGACTCCACGGGATACTGTTCATCTCCACCGTCGACCCCCTCCAGCCTCCACGAGCTACTGTTCATCCACTGTCGACCTCCTCCAGCCTCCACGGGCTCCTATTCATCCAGCCTCCACCGCGCGCTACTCCACCGGCTACTGTTCAACCACCCCTCCACCGTCTACTGTTCATCCAGCCCTCCACACCACGGGGTCCTGTTCAACCACCCCTCCACGGGCACCCCTCCACCGTCTACTGTTCATCCAGCCCTCCACACCATGGGCCCTATTCATCCACCCCTCCACGGGCACCCCTCCACCGTCTATTGTTCATCCAGCCCTCCACCACACCACGGGGTCCTGTTCATCCAGAGGCAACGCCACCGCTCACTGTTCATCCAACCCCCCCCCCCCCCCCCCCCCCCCCCCCCCCCCGCAATGCTCGCTGTTCATCCCATCAATCGGCTTCAGTTAGCAGCAGTAGCCAAGGAATCGCTCGATCGGGTTCAGTTAACAGCCATCGATCGATCGCTCGGGTTCAGTAACGCGTAGCCTGCAGTGCAATCGCTCGGGTTCAGTTAGAGCCCAACGCCTCGCTCAGGTTCAGCTAGAGCCAACGCCTCGCACACACGCGCGTACATGTACGAGAAAACGCGCATCGCTCGGCCCCCGACCTCCCACCGTAACCGGGAACTTCCCGAAATTTTCATCCACCTCGTTTCTACCACGGTTTTTTTCGTCATGGACGGCCCAAAGAATGTCATGCAGCTGCGTTTCCGGCCCGCCCAGGATGAAAAGCCCATTTTCTGTCATGATTTTTTGTCATAGAAGTAGGAGCCCACCACATCTATGATGATACCGGGTTTTGTCACAATTATCGTCATAGAAGTGTCATATGTATGACAGGAAAAAATTTCGTTCGGCCCAAAATGTCACGGATGTGTCTTTTTTTTGTAGTGATACACTAGAATAAAAGATTATTTGCAGGCTGTGTTGGATACAAACCCAGGCTCTAGATGTATTGTTACTACTAGGCATGTACAGGCACCCAAGCAAAAACCCTAGGTTTCATGGCCTCTTTTTCTGTCTAAGTGCTTGCAAAGAAGGGTTTTTGAATGGATGCAGACCATTCGTAAGGTACATTTCATTTACTAAGTTGTGAATTGTTTATGTGCTCACATTACATACACTATGTTCTCACAATTGTCAGCTTTGCAGGGGTAGATGGTTGTTTTATCAAGCTGTCAAGCAGGTCAACAGATCCTTGCTGCAATAGGAAGGGATGGGAACAATAATATCTACCCTATAGCATTTGGAGTTGTTGACAAAGAGGACAAAGACAGCTGGACCTGGTTCTTAACACAGCTTAAAGATGCACTTGGTGGAGAAAGTGGGAAGTTTGGTTATTATACCATCATCTCTGATAGGCAGAAGGTAAACTTCTCTTCTCATACAATATTGCACTAGGTTTCATGGTTTCATATGCACATTGCTATAGCTTCATTGTTTTCATTGTTTATAGGACCAATGCTTAGCTTTATTTCCCATTGTTTCAAACAGAGGCTTTTAAATGCAATAAACCATGTTTTCCCCAATTGTCCACAAAGATTTCTGCCTTAGACATATCTATCAGAATTTCCAAACTGTTGGTTTTAGAGGTGATGAATTAAAGAAACACATGGATGCAGCTAGCTACTTCTTATACTGAGAATGAACACCTTGATGCAATGAATGCTTTGAAAAGAGAGTGTAAGGCTGCTTGGACATGGCTTCACAAAATCCATGTTCATAACTGTTGGAAATATGCCCTAGAGGCAATAATAAATTAGTTATTATTATATTTCGTTGTTCATGATAATCGTTTATTATCCATGCTAGAATTGTATTGATAGGAAACTCAGATACATGTGTGGATACATAGACAACACCATGTCCCTAGTAAGCCTCTAGTTGACTAGCTCGTTGATCAATAGATGGTTACGGTTTCCTGACCATGGACATTGGATGTCGTTGATAACGGGATCACATCATTAGGAGAATGATGTGATGGACAAGACCCAATCCTAAGCCTAGCACAAAGATCGTGTAGTTCGGATGCTAAAGCTTTTCTAATGTCAAGTATCATTTCCTTAGACCATGAGATTGTGCAACTCCCGGATACCGTAGGAATGCTTTGGGTGTACCAAACGTCACAACGTAACTGGGTGACTATAAAGGTGCACTACAGGTATCTCTGAAAGTGTCTGTTGGGTTGGCACGAATCGAGACTGGGATTTGTCACTCCGTGTAAACGGAGAGGTATCTCTGGGCCCACTCGGTAGGACATCATCATAATGTGCACAATGTGATCTAGGAGTTGATCACGGGATGATGTGTTACGAAACGAGTAAAGAGACTTGCCGGTAACGAGATTGAACAAGGTATCGGTATACCGACGATCGAATCTCGGGCAAGTACAATACCGCTAGACAAAGGGAATTGTATACGGGATTGATTAAGTCCTTGACATCGTGGTTCATCCGATGAGATCATCGTGGAACATGTGGGAGCCAACATGGGTATCCAGATCCCGCTGTTGGTTATTGACCAGAGAACGTCTCGGTCATGTCTGCATGTCTCCCGAACCCGTAGGGTCTACACACTTAAGGTTCGGTGACGCTAGGGTTATAGAGATATTAGTATGCGGTAACCCGAAAGTTGTTCGGAGTCCCGGATGAGATCCCGGACGTCACGAGGAGTTCCGGAATGGTCCGGAGGTAAAGAATTATATATAGGAAGTGCTATTTCGGCCATCGGGACAAGTTTCGGGGTCACCGGTATTGTAACGGGACCACCGGAAGGGTCCCGGGGGTCCACCGGTTGGGGCCACCTGCCCTGGGGGGCCACATGGGATGTAGGGGGTGCGCCTTGGCCTACATGGGCCAAGGGCACCAGCCCCAAGAGGCCCATGCGCCAAGAGAAGAAAAAAAGGGGAGAGTCCTAAAAGGGGAAGGCACCTCCGAGGTGCCTTGGGGAGGATGGACTCCTCCCCCCCTTGGCCGCACCCTTCCTTGGAGGAAGGGGCAAGGGCTGCACCTCCCCCCTCTCCCTTGGCCCTATATATAGTGGGGAAAAGGAGGAGCAACGATACCTAAGGCCTGGCGCCTCCCTCTCCCTCCCGTGACACATCTCCCTCCTCCTGCAGCACTTAGCGAAGCCCTGTTGGAATCCCGCTACTTCCACCACGCCGTCGTGCTGCAGGATCTCCATCAATCTCTCCCTCATCCTTGCTGGATCAAGGCGTGGGAGTCGTCTCCGTTCCGTACGTGTGTTGAACGCGGAGGTGACGTCCATTCGGCGCTAGGATCATTGGCGATTTGGATCATGACGAGTACGACTCCATCAACCCCGTTCTCTTGAACGCTTCCGCGCGCGATCTACAAGGGTATGTAGATCCACTCCTCCCTCGTTGCTAGATGACTCCATATATAGATCTTGGTGACACGTAGGAAAATTTTGAATTTATGCTACGTTCCCCAACAAGATCGTCCGAGGAAATGACATGTACCAGATGTTGACTTGCGGTCCACACGATCGCCATCATAGTCAGAGTCAGAATATCCAATGAGATCAAAAGCCGAGCCCTTGGGGTACCATAATCCAAGTGTTGGTGTGTGAGCTAGATATCGAAGAACATGCTTCACAACCTTATGGTGTGATTCCTTCGGTGTAGCTTGAAATCGGACAAACATGCAAACACTAAGCATTATATCTGGCCTAGATGCACATAAGTACAATAAGGAACCTATCATGGAGCGGTATACCTTATGATCGAAGTCAATACCATTTTCATCAGTGCACAGATGGCCATTTGTGGGCATAGGAATTTTGACGCCTTTGCAATCTTGCATGCCGAATTTCCTCAGTACATCCTTGAGGTATTTCTCCTGAGATATGAATATGCCATTGCGTTGTTGACGAATTTGAAGACCTAAGAAGAATTTCAACTCTCCCATCCTAGACATTTGATATTCTTCACTCATCATATAGGCAAATTCATCATGGGTTTGAAGCCTTTCTTCATGAAGAGTTCCTTCAAGGTATCATACCAAGCCCGTGGGGCCTGCTTGAGGCCATAGAGGGCCTTGTTGAGTCTGAAGACTTTGTCAGGATTCTTTGGATCTTCAAAACATGGGGGTTGAGCAACATATACTTCTTCCTCAACCTTACCATTGAGGAATGCACTGTTCACATCCATTTGATATAAAGTGATATCATGATGGTTAGCATAAGCAAGTAATATGCGAATAGCCTCAAGTCTAGCAGCAGGTGCAAAAGTTTCATCGAAATCAATTCCTTCAACCTGTGTGTAGCCTTGAAATACAAGCCGTGCCTTATTCCTCACCACAAGGCCATTTTCTTCTTGCTTGTTGTGGTAGATCCACTTTGTGCCGATGATATTGTGCTTGCGAGGATCTGGACGTTTGACCAGTTCCCAGACATTGTTGAGCTCGTACTGATGTAATTCTTCTTGCATGGCCTGAATCCACTTAGGCTCCAGAAATGCTTCATTTACCTTAGTGGGCTCTGTAATAGAGACAAAAGCATAGTGCCCACAAAATTTAGACAAATGTGAAGCGTTTGAGCGTGTGAGAGGACCTGGCGCTTTGATTTCATTGATGATCTTTTCAAATTGCACTTCTTTTGCAATGCGAGGATGAGCTGGTTGTCGTTGAAGAATTTGATCAGCGTTTTCTTCAGCACCATTTTCTTCAGCATTTTCTTCAGGTGCATTAGCCCGACGTTCTTCATGTTTTGGAATGAATTCTTCAGAAAATTCTTCAGTAGGAATGACATCCTCAGTAGCCTTGAACTTGATAGTTTCCTCAGGTGCTGGTTCATCTATCACAGTAGGTAGGTGCTCTATTGGGTTTCTTATCAGTGAGGAGTTCATAGGCAGTCTTTTTGAAGAATTTGTGAAGATATACTCTGTTGATGATGTGGCACGCAGTATCAATTGCCTCAGTCCAGAAACGACGAGGCGTTTTGTATTCATCAAGCATAGTGCAAGCCATCTCAGCAAGAGTCCTGTTCTTGCGCTCCATGACGCCATTCTGCTGAGGAGTGTAAGGAGCAGATAACTCATGAGTAATACCGAGTTCATCAAGATAGTCATCGAGACCAAAATTCTTGAACTCAGTGC